>NW_024427567.1:0-109237 GCF_017639655.2 Falco naumanni
AAATATCAACCAATCAGTGTTTTTTACGCTTAAGATTTAACCAATCAGTGTGTAATATGTAGAAGGTAGAAACATATGTAATTCTAAGAAAATCGCTAATAAATGGACAACTTGCTTGCATCAAGCTGTGTCCCGTCTCTTCATTCGCTGCAGCACCTTACCATCCAGACTGGGTGGAAGCAGCTCCCCAGTGTGGCTCAATGCCCTTTCGTCCTCCACAGCCGCCATCCGGTTGTATTTCAGGGCCACATTCCCCGTGTTGGACAGCATGGAACTGAAAAGCAAGAAGGAGGAGTGAAAAGACAATGACCAATAAATACAAAGCAAGTAGAAAAGTAACACTGTATGGTGAGCTTCTGGTACCCCTTCCTTGATGCTCAGGAGTATCTTTGTCCCCAGGCAACTCTGCCACGTCTAGAGCACTGCCCTGGGCTACCCGGAGACAAAGTGTTTCAAAGTTTGGAGGTTAAAGAGGAAAGGGCAGGCATGGTGCCCAGGAGACTTAATCCAAGGGTCTTATTCTGGTCTTTACATCTCAGTTTGACATTATTTTGACTGCAAACCTGTCCTCGAGCAGATGAGGACAGGCAACACGCAATGGAAGCAAATCCATGGTTGCTGTCAGCAGAAAGGCATGGCAGAATTGAACCTTTCCTGGCACGCCTTGGCAGGACGGTGGCCACCATCTCCTGCTTGGCTTTACGTGCAGATACGCAGGCCCCAGCACCCTGCCAGGACTTGGACAGGATGAAACAATACATGATTTGTTTAAAGAGAAGAACAGCAGGTGAGACTGAACACAAAGCCCTAGAAGGGACTCGAGTCCACATGTGAGGCATCTCCAGGCGACCAGGGTGTGTGGAAGCTGAAACCTCAGAACCAGCAGGCAGCAGCACACACACCCCTGCCCCCACCCCCCGTCAGGCCTAATCACCCAGTTAGAAATTAGAAGAGGTTTATTAAGTGGCCAAACAATAAACAGGTCAGTGTTTTATTTTTTGCCTTTATTGGCACTTTATTGCCTTTATTTTCACCAGACCACGAGCAGAAGGAGAAGCAGAGGCCACCAGAGAGCACGGCACAGCTCCGGCGAAGCAGGCACCAGGTCAGCCCTGGGCAAAGGCAGCTCCCACGCACGGGTCCCTGCCTGGCCTCTGGCTCTCACGGGAATGTCCTCGTCTGGAAGGGCAAGGTCTCCTTGCACTGAATCGTGTCCGTATCCAGCTTGAGCTCAGCGTAGTCGACAACAGCACTGAGGCAAAGCTCCACCTCACGGCTGCTCTCCTCCAGGACAGTGTGAGCTGGTTCTGGGTCTGTCTCGGATCACCTCCTATCAGGAAAGGGAAGAATGACTGAGCAGAGCCTAGAAAGCCCGGCTGAGCAAGAGGAGGCTTTTGGCTTCCAAGATCAGCCTCGTACAGGGGCTAGAAAGGACCATTCCCATTTATTTCCCCGGGAAGGTGACAAGAATTTAACCCTTCCATTACAGTGTTTGTTTCTACCTGACTGAACACCATAATCACCACCATGACTGAGAATACACCCATTGGTGGACAATGACTGTGGTCATAGGTACCTTGTCCCCTGTGTTTCAACCCTGTAGAGTGTCAGACCTTTTTCATGGCCCGCTACAGATCCAGCAGGCCTCTAAATTAGGATTAAGTTCCCCTGTGGGAGTTCTGTGGATGGAGAACCCCAAGACTGAACAAAACCAGAAAGCACCTTTTCCTCTCTTGTCTTAGCGGGCAGGGTGCTTTCCAGACACCATGTGTGGTGGCAACAGCCACGCTGGTGAGGGCTGGGGACGGGCCGTTTTGGAATGGGGACGAACTCACTAGGAAAGCCTCCGACTGCTGCTGCTGATGGGGAAGAAGTGTGGGTTACAGCGTCTTAAAAAGGCTCAGAAACTAGGGAGGAACACGTGCCAGTACGTGTGTGTGCGCACTTTCTGGAGCGATTGCTTCTCCAGACTGCTGCACGACTGCCACGCAGCACCTGGCTGCTCCACAATTGAGATATCCCATCACAACATGGGGCACCACCACCAAAAGTCTCTGCTATCGGTGTAGTGCAGAGCTGACAGCTCACCCACCATGGTGGCCAGTTGGGCTTGGCCAGCGCAGCACACAAGAGCAGTAGTGGTGGCTCTCCACTCCAAAACAAGAGTCAGAGTGGCAGCACCTTAAAACTCCTTGTTGGTGAAAAGGCACTGAATTCGACAGAAGAAATTTTACACCACAAAACGTGATAAAATCGTAAAATGTGCCCTCCCGTTCAACACAGGTTGCAACACTTCAGGCTTTTGGCAGAGACCTGGTAGTTTTGCATGTGGCTAAACGTGTCTTGGCAAAAGACCTCCCCATTTTGTGTTGGTGTCACAGGGTCACTGCATCTGCCTCTTCCCCAAAACGCACTGTGCGGGTGAACCTCACGGGTGGATTAAACGTCAGGAGGACGCAGGAGCTGCTCCAGCCAGCAGAGATGGTGGGCCCTGCCAGGGTTTTTTTTGTAGCAGCATCCGTTAGCTTTTCCTGTTTGCGTTTCTTACCTTCTTCTTCACAGGCCACGTGGCTCCTGGGCCCCTCATGGTGGTATCCACCCACTTGATGGTGTGCAGGCAGTCATCCCAGTCTTTAATCTGCTCCGGCGGCAGCGGGAAGGTGATCCTAGCCACCTTGCACTTCACAGGGTGCATTTTGAAGGTGACCGCGACATCCGATTTCAAGGTCACTGTGATGGCCTTAGCACAGCCAGCATGGAGGTGTCCCACCTAGGGAGAACCAGAGAGTCAAGACCTAACTGGAATCACTAGCAAGGGCAGGACTGACAGCAAAGAGATCGATCGATGTGGTGAGCAGCTGTGCCAGGAATCTGCCTCTTACCGTGTATTCATCTGGGGTTTGACAGAGGAAAATACAAAAGATGCCACCTCCCGTAACACTGAGCCTTTTCTGTGGGGTTGACAGCCCCGTGCCAGCTAAGCCAGGGATTGCAGCTCCTTTGTGGCACTGAAACAGGCTCTCACCGGTACGTGGTGACTCCCTGCCAGATCTGGGAACCCGCCGGGCAGGGCTGGAGCAATGGGAAAAGGCAGAGCCATCCAAACTCAAACCTTGGGGGAGGAGTGAAATGGGGTGTCTGCCAGCCACTCAAACCAGGCATCGCCTCCGTCCTGCTGCTGGTTGGTGATGGTGAAGGTCACGCTGTAGGGTTTTCCCGATGTGACAGGTCCCGAACGGGATGTGATTCACTCTGGCAGCTGCTTAGGAAGGGAGAGCAGGAGGGTCTCAGTGTGCCTGAGGTCCATCCACCCCCCTCACATCCACAGAGACAGGCGTGGCCAACTCTTCCTTGCTCCAAGCCTTCTCCCTGGGGAGACGCAGTTCCCCATCCTAACGCTCCCATGGAAGCGCCCTGCCACATCCCTAAACCCGTGGCTGTGGCTGTGCAGAGCCACGCAGGCACACGCATGCACTGCCCCTCTGCACAGAGGCCCAGCACGCTCCCAGACCGCCAGGCCAGGGGTGGTGACAGCACAGGCTGCGTATATCGAGGGCACAAATCATTAGACACTGGCTCATCTCCATAGATACATACCATGGGCTGGCAGCCCTCCTTTTGGAGATACTCAGCTGAACGCGGGTAATCTCTGACCCTTCTCCTGCTAGCCTGCAAGCTTCTCCCTTGACAGAACGATCTTCTCTTCTGCTCTCAAGCTGCCCTCTTAAGCCTCTGCAGGCTACAAAAGGCAGCGGGATCTGGCTGCTAAAGCTGGGACCGCAGGTGGCGCGGCACAGGGTGAGCAGGAAACGTCTGTTTTCCTGTTCCTTGATCCACCTGGGCAGCCTTTCCTCTCTTACCCTCAATTACGTCTTCCTCTAGATTGCCCTCAGCATTCTCCTCCTCCTCACTGTCTGGCCACCAGTCCGTGGATGTTATCTAGCGTGAAGTCATCCTCGTAGCCTTCGCCCACCAGCTGGAATGTCGGTTCCTCCTCATACCGGGTATGTTCAACCACCGACAAGTGGATCCTGCCTTCCACACGTTGGGCCAGGGTGGGGTTGAAAAGCACGTCAAACTCTGCTAATTCCCCACGGAGCAGGACCAGGAGAGCGGTGTGAGGCTTCCTCTCTGCACAGCAATGAAAATCAGCGACAAGTGATACAGCTGTACCGCTGAAATATTTCCTGTGGGGCGTAAGGGGTTGAAACCCAGCTACCTCTAAGCACAGGTTCTCCCACCAATGGTGCCAGACCCTCCTCCTATGTTCCCGAAGGCTACGACAGCACCACGCGGTATCACTGCTGAAGTGCCTTAAACACAGGGTTAACACCCAGCGCTCACTCAAAACTCGCAGTCAGTCAGCTCCTGCACAGCGTAAAAGCTGAGCCAAAGAATGGGTTTGGCTTCTGTTGGCTGGCTGTGGGCTCAGGGGCTGCCTCCATTCAGGCTGCTACTCCCACACGCAGCAAAGACCTCAGATGGTCCGCTGAAGTGGTGACAGCCCCCCGCAACTCAACCCACCATGTCCAGAGGAACAGAAAAAACTTCCAACCACTTTCTAGGAGGAAGCCGTGCGCAGAGTCCACATGAAAAGCTGGGGGTACGGAGAGCCCCAGCGAAGAAACAACATCTAACATTTGGCGGCTGCTTGGCCAAGCCAAGAGCAGGGCACACAGTTCTCCCCTGTGTGGATGACCGCGCTTCACGCTTACTGGGTTTACCTCCTGCAGGAGAGTCCTCCTTCACGCCCCCAGCTTGGTAGACGCATTGTGTGGTGGGCCTGGCTTTCAAGAAGAAAACTCCCGCTTCATCCAACAGGTCTATCGTCAACTGAGAAAAAGGAACACAGAGCACAACCACACTGCTGTGGGTACAGGGTGACACGTGGGTTGGCACCGTACTGGTGCTGGTCCAGCACGGGGCATCCAGCATGCTTCCCCGCTTCAGACACAGCTCTTAGCTAAACTTACAAAGTTCAAGTAAAACTAGACAGAAAAAAGAAGCGTTCAGAGGCGCTGGGATACAAAAGTAATGAACAGAATTTTTCATTAAAGTGTAGTAAAATGGGATCAAATACAATCTAATGCAACTAGGACATCACACGTGCCCACCCGAGAATCAAAGCGTGAGAAGAGAGATGGGGGAAAACACCCCCACCACTTTCTTGCGTTGTATTTAACTGAAAAGGATAGGCTAGTCAGAAAAATCGCATTTCCAAGAGGAACTCTCTTCCTGGAAATTACAAGTCAGTCATTTGCTTAAAAAGAATTTCTGAGAGCTGTTTCCAGGTTCTGCCATGCTTCCTGGGACCTTTTCTCCACGAGACAAGCACTTGTTCCCAGACCAGAGCGTTCCCCTGAGCAGGTCCTCACCTGGACAGGTAGGGTGCCACCATTATGAAGGACCAGAGGGAGCTTTTGTGAATCACCCAGCAACAGCTTCTTTAAAGACCAGCAGAGGGTTCCCTCTCTTACTGTGAAGTACCGGGCAGCAGGACTGTCCACCGAGGCAGAGTCCCATCTCCACTGACACCGAAGGTCAGGCTTTGCGCTTTAATTGCTGCAGGGCTGCAGGAAAGGCAGAGGAGAGATCGTGACGGCCGGCACTAACCAATTTCCCCACCTGGCAAGCAACAAAGAGGGGCCACCCACTGCATTTTTCCCTGGCTGGTGCTCCTGTACCCCACGACACAGGTCTCCTCCACCCCCCTCCTCCCAATCCAATCAGGGCCATTCACAAGAGCTCTGAAGAGCCAGAGCCTTCCAGAGTAGCAGTTAAAGAACATGTCACTGAATCGAATCATGCAGCACAGCAGGTAAATAATGAGGCGACAGGTGAGACATGGCAAATTCACTGGCTGCGATGATATGAGGACACATGCAAAAAGCACGAGCGCAGCATGGAAATAGTATAAAAGCAAGAAGGGGAAAAATAAATAGCACCATCAGTAATGATTATTTCCAAGGACGCTAAAAAAGGAATTGCGTACTAGAGCAGAAAGCTGACTTGTCCTGACTCAGCCACTAAACGGCTGGGGAAGAGCCGGTCAGAGCCCTGGTACACACGTCCCAGGACAGGGGAACTGGGCTCCTCTTTTAGAAGGGCTCCAGTCGCTCCTTTGACAGAGAATAGCTTAACATACCCCAGGTAATCACATACAATCATCTCACTTTAACAGAAACAAGGAGGAAATAATGCACGCTGGCTGGCTGGCCCAGAAAACGGCTTCATCTAAACCTTTGTCCTTGGAAAGCCCCAGCTCAACTGTTGCACATCTCCATTTCTTGCTGATTCACTAACTCCCAGCTGGCCACCAAATGCTGCACTGTCTTCACAGTCACTCGCAGAGGCTAAGCTATAACCCCTTCTCTTTCTACTCTGTCTAGTAGTTACCGCCTCCTCTATTCTCTAATGCTAAGCACTCTGCCTAAGGCTACTGAGAGCATCAGGGTTAACAAGAGGTCGGGGTCCTCCCAGAGGAGGGGCAGCCATCAGGCAGGTCCCCCCGCCCACATTTCACAGGGGGAGTTACCTCGCCAGGACATCGAGGGAAGCCTCAAAAGTGCACTGGTAGCTCTGCATCATCGGTGGAGTGAAGGTCACCGTAGCAAAGGCGTGGGAGCAGCTGGGCACGCACATCCGAACGGGATCCACCTTGAAAATGTCACTGATGGGGCTGTGAAACTTGGGGGAACCCACAGAGCCGTGTTAGGAGGAAACATCCTTCAGTGTTTCGTACGCAGTCTTATTCTCATATGCGTCACGGGAACAGCCCCAGACAGCGTGTCTCCCTTCCTGCTTGCCCTGGGCAGGCTCCTTCCATCGCAGGGGTGACTCCAAAGCGGTGCTGACCTTGCACAGGGAGCCCAGGAGCGCAAAGGCTGGCTTTGAGCACTGGGCAGCCACCCCAGCACACAAGGGAGGGGGGCACTGCACGGAAACCCCGCAACTAACCTCAAACTGGCCTTTAAAGAGAAGGAAAAGGCCAGGGAGCCTGAGGGAATGGTCTGCTTTGAGCCCAGGCACGTCAGGCCAGTAAAGGCCCCCTCTGAGCGGGCTTCCAAGAGATGTGCAGAAGGGTTTGGGTCTCCCACCAAAGACCCAGCCAGAGCGGTGAGCCAAAGCCTTGCTCGAGACGTGCCAAATTCAGAACTGCCACCCTGGCACTGCTGCTCCCCCCTGTAGCCTGACCTGCACGGAGCTGGACTAGGGCGGGCAAGAGGAAGCAACGAGTCTGGAGAACAAGGCAGCGCAGCCTGTAAAGAGCAACGGTCACCTTGGCCTCTTGTTCTTACCTCACCGGCGATGGGTTTGATGGAAAGGACCACATTGCAGGGGACTTTGTTGACATTGTGGATCTTGAAGCGAGCTGTGGCCCAGTGCCCAACCCGAACGTCGGTGAAGATAAACTTGTTCTCATCTCTGACATACACACCCTTGCCTCGCATCGTCTGCGGGGTCTGGCAGAGGTTGACGTTGCTGCAGATTCGATGCTCCTCAAAGATGGACTCGATGTCATCAACCACAAATGCTGTGGAGCAGAGCAGAGGGAGGGCTGAATGCTGAATTCCTGATGAATTTTTCGGGACCCTGCTGGCCTCTCGGAAGGCTTGATAAACCCTTTCTGCCCAGGTCACTGCAAAACCCAGCCTTGGGCGGGGGGGTCGGCTGCGAGGATGGAGCTCAGTCCCAGTCAAGGAGTATTGCTTTCCTTTTATCCTTCCATGCATCCCTCCCAGCCTCTCCCCGCTGGCTGACTTGAAAAGAACTGGAACCTCTGAGGATTTTAGGGTTTAGCTTCAAGGTCAGGGCGCCTCTCTAACCAAGCAATAAGTTCAGGTGCTGACCAGCAGCAGGTCTGGCTGTGGGAACCTGTGGACGGGGTGTACCTGGGAGGCAGGACTCAGCCAACAGGGTATAGGGGATGCCGAGGGGATTGTCCTGGGGGTCTCTGTCGCTGATATCGATGCGCAGGTGCTCCTCGCACGTCCCCAGTGATTCCACAGAGCAATCCACCGTGATCATCTGCTGGCCCCCAGGAGGGATGGAACCAAAGCCAGGGTACACCGTGAACATGCCTAGAGTGACGCGAGCCTGCAGAAAGAGTCCCAGGAGAGGCTGACATCCAGCAGCCCAGCCTTGAGCATCCCCAGCAAGGAGTACGCCACTCCTCAACCTCCAGCCAGGCCGAGCCCCCAGTCCCAGGGCAGGGAGGGATGACTCCACGGCCCAGAGGCAGCCCCAGGACGAGAGGGACAAGCCAGGAGGAGCTGCAGGCCTATCCTGGCTGGCACAGAGGACGGAGTTTGGGTGTAAAAGGTGAAGGTGCTAGCTGGGATCCTCCAGCCTCAGGGGTAAAACAGGAGAGCAGAAATAACTGTGAGAAGTGACGGGAGGGAAGGGAGGGGACTGGGAAGACGAAAACACAAGGTCATCTGGTATCTATGGAGTGGGACTTCAAACAGGAACGTGCCCACATCTGTGGTATTCACAGTCCTATTTTGGCCAGCAGCCACCAAAACACGGGACCTGCTCCTCTCTCTTGACCCCACAACTCCAAGTCTGAGCCAGAGCACGGGACTGTCAGTGCAACTGAGCAGCTCCTGCCTCTGCTTGTGGCTGGGAGATGACGGACCTCCATCGTGCAGACCATGTCCCACCCCACGGTGATGAGCCCCCATCAGCGTCCTCCCCCAGCACCTGCAGCAGTGTGTCTTGGGGAGCGGGAGCCACCCACCTGCATGGAGGGGCTGGCAACCTTCTGCAGTGAGCGCTTGCTTTTCTTGGCTGAGGAAGTCCTTTGGTGTAAGTTCTCACTCTTGCCAGAGTGGGCAGATTTCATTTGACATCCACTAAGAGGAGAAAGCAGAAACATCCATCATGCTGAGCCCCCACCCTGCCTTCCTCTGAAGCCAAAGCTGACCTTCCCCTCCCCACAGAGGAAAGCCTCCCTGCCCCTCGCAGCCCCCGGCGGCACCTCCTGCAGCTTACAGACAGCTCAGCTGTATCACCAGCTTTGCCCGACACACGGGGACACTGAGGCACTTTTCCACTCCCTGTTCACAAGCAGGTGACGTGAACTGGACAATAACCCAGGTGTCTGGGCTGCCTGTCACACACCAGCCACGCTGTCGTGCCTCCTCAGGCAGGACAGGTGATGCAGGTCTTCTCTCACCTTTTCTCTTGCAATCGGGATGCGTCCTGGTCTGCTCGGTAGATGAGGAATTTAAAGTCAAGGCTGCCTTTGTTCTCCAGCATGAAGGTGCAGGTTTTCCTGCTGCCCTTCACCATGGCACCGAAGTTGATGAGCGAGGCGGGGTGAATGCTGTACTTGCTGAACACAGCTTTCGCCGACACCCTCACTGGGATGACGGCGACGGTCTCGCCTCCTCCGCAGATGCTGGGCTCCATCACCTGCAGCCAGAGGAGGGCTTGGTAAAACCAGCAAAGAGGCCAGCCTCTGACTCTGTTCCCTGATCCCATCCCAGGTCCCCATCAGCTCATCCTCCCTGTTTCAATGCCTCCTCCGGAGCCAGACTTTCAGCTCCGCTTAGGAAGCATCACAAATGTTTTCTGAGACATTGCTGTCACCTACGAGAATTACCCAGCTAAAGCCCTCCTTCCAGAAGGCACCTGTCCTGCTCACGCTCCCAAGACGTGCTGTGCCACCACTGCCTGGCTGGGGCAGCTCACCTGGTAGTGCAGGATGGGTTTGTCCTCAATATTCACTTCCGTCTGGGGGTGGAAGAACACCTGGACCTGCACAGGGCGCCCGGAGGCAGCCAGCAGGCCCTTCTGCGGCTGGATAGTGAAGTGGCTTGCCAGGTCTGGTATGGTGGTGCCTGCAGCTTTCAGCTGGAAACTGGGGAGAAAGGGAAGGAACAAAGACCTCTGCAGTTAAAAGTACAAGTGCCACCAGCACAGCCAGGACTTGACATAAGACCATAAAAAAATTAAAAGGGAAAGAGTCCAGCTCTGCTTGGGGAATCTCAGATCTTGAGAGAGTGCAGACCATCATGAGTGTTGCAAACTAACCTCGACACCCAATTTTCTCATCCCCTCCTTTAAAGAGTCATAAAGAGAAAGGAGCTGCCCCTCAGAGGAAGGCAATGGATCTCAGCAGTGAGTGGCTTCAATTTCAGGGCCTCTCCTTCTGGTTCCTGCTCAGCTGTGAAGGACTTCTGGTGTGGGGCTGCATTCTCCCTTAAAGTCTTTGAGATTAGGGAGCCCGGGCTTTTTATTTAACCAGACCACGAGGCAGCCAGCACGGGAAGTGGTTCTAGCCATGGGCAGGAGGAGAAGGCAGGCCTGGGCAGATGGTGGCACCACGCGTTCACAGAGCAGGCAGCTGGACCCACCTGTACGCAATCTTGTACTTCCCCTTGTTCCTCAGAGTCAGCACTTGCTTCGCATCATCCAGGACTTTCAGGACTCCAAAATCCACGGTGCCACCTGCACCTGCAGAAAACCCGCAGAGCCAGGCAAGAAACGGGGAGTATTAGTGAGCTGCTACAGACCACACCAAGTGACAAGACAGATATTTCAACACTTCCAGGCCAATTTCAATTGGCCTCTCAATACTGACATGGGGCTTATAAGAAAGGTGGGGACAGGTGTTTCCTGGGGGGCTGTAGTGACAGGACAGGGGGCAATGGCTTTGAACTGGAGGAGGGGAGATTTACATGAGCTGTTGGGAAGAAATTCTTCACTGTGAGGGTGGCGAGGCACTGGCAGAGGCTGCCCGGAGCAGCTGTGGCTGCCCCACTCAAGGCCAGGTTGGACGGGGCTTGGGGCAACCTGGACTAGTGGAAGGTGTTCCTGCCCATGGCAGGGGGGGTTGGGACAAGACGATCTTTGAGGTCCTTTCCAACCCAAACTGTTCTATGACACTGGGAGTTCTCAGGCAGCCCAAAACCCTTCTCAGGAAGTTTCCGTTCTTGGAAATTTTCTTTAGCTACTTTGCTGCCCTTGCTCTTCTTACTCGGAGAATATCTGCAGGGTTTAGCAGGTGAGGAGCTGGGTTTCTGTCTTCTTGCTTCCAAGCACTGATCCAACAACTTTATGTGCCCTGCTGAGCCCTCAGGAGCTGCCAATTGCTCGCTCACATCGCTGTGGTTTCTAAGCCCCCAGACCAACCTGTACACTGCAAAGCTCAGGGGCGAGAGACTCGAGGCTGGCTGTGCCCTGACAGCCCTTCACTCCACTCAACTTGCAGGATACGCACTTTATGTGACCGGGCCACGCTTGCATGCTACCCCATCCCAAGCGCTTTGGTTGCTCACCTGCCAAGGCAAGGCAACGCACCCAGACTGCTTTGTTTTGGGGCATCCACTGACCTTTAGGAATGTTGATGATTGGAGCAACATCATAGCCCTCTGCAGAAATGAGGATATTTTCGGTCTGGACAATCCCCAGGATGTTTTCTGCATCTGAAACCTGAGGCAGCGAGAAACGAACACTGCTTAGACCGTTCTCTTAAATTCTTTTGGTAGACAACATACGAGTCCTTGTCTCTGCTGGCTGCTTCCACCATGGCCTCCCCTGCTTGACAAGCACTTGTGGATTCCCAAACTCTCCCAACCTGCTCAGCTCACGGGCTGACCCAGCGAGATGCTGCTGCAGTAAGAAGCCCTACCAGCCCAGCTCGGCACTCCTTCAGCAGGGAGTGCTGCCGCGGAAGCACCCGGGCAGACACAGCGATGGAAAAACAACCTCAAGAATTGTGAGGTGTCCCAGAGCAGGTGGCATTGACCGTCAACCCTCTCCCCTTCAATCACCCAGCATCCTCACTGAAGTGCAGCCCCCAAACCACGGGGAACAAAAGCCCAGGGTGACAGCTTGCTGCTCTCCGTTAAGAGCCCCGGACAGGCTCCAGCATGGGCGCAGGGAGCACGCCGAGGTCTGGACAACCAAACAACAGCATCCAACCATGCACAGCGGCAGGGTGGCTGTAACGCGGGCTCAGGACACAGCGCCTGGTTGTCTGGGCTGACGCAGATGCTCAGGGATGCACCACGTGCTCTGGTGAACCCAGGCTGAGGCAGCAGAAGTTGGGGTCACAGCAGCCTTGTGTCCCTCAGGTGCAGCTCTCCCTGGCCCGGCAGCACACACGCCCCCTGAAGCTCAGCTATAAGAGCAAGTTCCTTGCCGCTAAGGGCCTGCCCCCCCGGCGATGCGGGTAGAAAGGAACCTCGGGAAGGCTCATCCTTTGTCCCCCTCTTTGCAGGGAACCCTTCAAGCACAGCCTCCACCCCAAAGATCTCGTTGCCCTGCCAGGGAGGGCACAGTCCCCCTCACCTCCAGTCGGATCTTCTTCTCAATGTTGAGAGCCTTTGTGGGCTTGAAATACAGATGCACGTCAAACTCCGTGCGCGGACCAACGATGCCCTCACGTTGTGACACGGAGAAGTCCTCGCCCAGGTTTTCCAGCCCACAGAGCCGCCAGGCCACAGGCAGCAGGGTGCTGTTTCGCAGGACCAGGGTCTTGCTGTCCTCCCTGCAGAGGCAGAAAGACACCCTGCACCAGCTGCTCGATGGTCAGGATAGGCCTTGCAACTGAACGCATCTTGGAGCAGCCCTATGCATTAGTTTATATATATATCTTTATCTATACACATCCAGTATTTATAGTACCCATAACATTAGTAAATGTTTTCTCTGTGTCACCAAGTCTCAGAGGTGAGGTCCTGGGGAAGGGCTGGGTGCTAACGGTGTATCCAACAGAAGGGACATAAGGAGGAGCAACTGCACTGCTCTCCGAACCAGCAGACGAGATACAAATGAATCAAGATGCCCATTGCACCACGTTGCTGGGGGGCTACAGAGCTTGCGGCTGTCCTGAGAGAACCAAGCCAGCAAGGAACAGTGAGCAAGAGACCGGGAACTGCTGGCAGAAAGAGGGACGCCAGCCCAACACCCAGCCTGAAGGGCCATGCAGCCAGCCAGAGAGGCTGAAGGGGAGCTCACCGACAGCACCCGTCCCCAGCAGAGGGGCCGTGGGATGACTGACCTGTGCAGAAGCAGCCTGTTGAAATGCACGTGCTTGGGGCTGACCCTCAGCTCCACCTTCACCCCCTGGCAGCACAGGGGGAAGACCACCGGCTCTGGGTTCTCCTTAATGCGGCAGACGAGCTTGTCTTCCACCAGACCAGCTGAAGTGGGGTACGCCCAAATGCTCAGCTTCTAGCCCCGTCCCCGAAACAAGAAATACAGAAGAGCACTCAGTGAGCAGGAGGAATGGCTCCTGGGCACTTACACCAGTGCCTGCCCTACCTGCTGTCCCCTACCTGCTTCTCGTCCGGTTTCAGCCTCATGCTGGGAGGTTCTACAAGGAACGTGTCCGCCTTGAGATCGCGCTCAAAGGAGAAATGCGCCTCTACTTCCAAGGGGGTGACGTTGAGGATGGTTATCGTCTCACAGTTGCTGGGACAGTCCAGTGCCTTGTACCTGTCCGCAAAAGGGGAGAAGGCTGCAGAGGAGACCGTCGCCTTCATCCCACACCAAGGAAAGCGCCATGTCCTGGCAGCGGGAGGCTGCACTGCAAGACCATGTTCCAACAAGCAGGCCAAGAAAAAGGATCATTTTCAGGGGCACACTGGATGCTATGTGTGTCCATCCTTGCGTTACTTTGATGTCCACCCCTGTACTTGGTGCCTCTAGCCCAGACACGTGATGATGCACAGGCCACTTAAAGAGCATTTTACAAATTAGAAACTCAAAGATGCCTGGAAAAACAGAGGTACTGCAGGCACGTGGGTTCTCCCCCTTTCTTTGTTGGGTTTCCTTCCCTGCAGGGTAGAAAGAAATGCTCTTGGAAAGAGCTTTTAAAAATAGTTTAGCTTTTGTCTTCCAAAACAGTCACGAGATTGCCTTGTATTTCACAGGTTAGCTCAAAGTCTGAGGGAAGGAAATAGAGAGGATTCATTCCCAAGAGGAATGCTGAATTTAAAAAAAACGTCCTTCCCTCGGGTATGGAGCAGATTTGGGAGTTAAAGGGTTTAAAAAGCACAAACAGAAACCCAAGGCCACGCGCAGCAGCCTGACTAAAGATCCTCTTTTGGTTTCCCACACACTCGAACTGTTTTGATTTCATTTGCTTGGGTTGTCAAAATACCACTAGCTCTCCCAGAGCTCCCATGAAGAGGAGAACTTAATTTCTAATATTGAAAAAAAAAAGCCTATGTTAAAAATAGAAATGCGCCAGCAGCTACAATGGCAACTTTTTCAGGCAGACTTTGTCCAGCATCGAGGAGGGGAAACAGAATTTCCATTTTCATTCCTCTGCAGATCCCCCACGCCCCCATATCGGCAGGTCGAATCATAAGGCCTTACTAATATTACAAACGGATGTATGTTTTACAAAACCATCCAGCAGAATAATTGCTTGTTCAGTCCCACCTGTAGAGCTCAAAGCACTTTTAAAAACACACCATAAAGTTCATTTCGTAGGTGGCGAAGCTGAGATGTGGCGGGGGGACACAAGCTGCTCCAAGTGACCTTCAGGCTGGAAGCAGCACATGGCTCTGGCCACCAAGGCACCCACCAGGGAGGAAGATCAGCTCCGTCTCTCCCCTGCTCCTCCAGGACTCACTTGCCCATCATCTGCTCAAGTTCACACATCTGTGGCCCTTCAGCCCCCCTGCATCTCCCAGGCAGGTCTCCACCTGGAAATACAAAAGGCATTTCAATTTCAGGTCAGACTGTCTAGGTGATATTTCCATGCATTTCTACAGAATTAAAGAAGCTAACAGACAAAAAGCCCAGATAGAGCCATATTAGTCAGGCTGATTGGTTCTACCAAGTTAGATCAATCAGTAACTTATGAACAAATGGACCAAGTGACCAAAGCCTGGGGGCTGTGCAATACCACTTTTTGAGATGAGGTTTCTTTTCACTGTACTACCCATAGAGCTGGAGCCGCTCTGATAGAAGTATCTGCATTTGTAGAAGCCTCAGAAGCATCTGACCCGCTAGTAAGTGTGTAATTAGAGAAACCGAAGGTAGTTCTAAATGAAACTATGTCAACAGAAAAGTAGTTGATAGGAATCCCTCAGGCTGAAGGAGAACTCAAGGCACTTTCATAACAAGAAACATTGAACCTCTAGAACAAGTGAACCTTTAAATACTATTACCGCAGCGTGAGTTTACAAGAGTGGATTAGGACTATTTCTCCAGAAAAAATGTGTCTATTTTATGTCTGTTTCACTTCAGGATTAGCCTTTATTAGTACTGCTCTGCAACTGCTAGCGCTAAGAATTTAACCCAGTTTTTGTGCCAACAGGTTGTTTTAGCCTAACTTTCACTACAGGTTTTCAGTTTTGTATTAAGTGGTTACAGGGGAAACTGTTTCTGAGTTTGGCCATTTGACCAGCAGCTGCTCTGATCTGAGATAAAATATATCATGTAAATGGGGACAATGGACACCGACTGTGATTGATGTATGAGGACAGGTAATGTGTTGTGTGTGGTGGTGTGTGTGAGTGGAGTGTTCTCACATAGGCACCAGCTTTGAGGAACAACTACAGTTTTGTGAGAGATGCTGCTCCACTTCCTCTGTGAGGTGGGGAGGGTCTGCCCTTCTTCCTCTAACAAAGGGGCTATTTAAAAAAGAATGAGAAAAGGATGAGAGAGATATTCCAATGCTATCTAGAGGAGGGAGTGCTAAGTCTCCTTGCTGGAGAAGATGGGATGGTCACAATGAATTCCACCACTCCTTGCTGGAGAAGATCGGATGGTCACGGATGGTCACAAGAACATGAATCACCTACACACCTGCAAGACCACCACATTCCAGCAAACGGACTGATAAGCTAATTAACATACGAAGCGGGGTTTAGGTAACGAATATGTATAGGCGTTAATTGAATATTCATTTGTTTCATTGTATAAATGTGAGATGGTTCGTCACTTCGGGTATGCACGCTTGTGGAGGAGCGATCCCCCGTGCATCTGCGCGCAATAAACATACCTACTTTATAACTTTTGAGTTATAGAGTCTAATTCCGCACGTCAGCCTCAAAAAGACTGACTGAATTTTGCTTTTTACAACTGAGAAAATTAAGAACAGGAACCAGTTTGTTCTCACACCCCCACCCCCACCCCCCTTTCATCCCATGATACATTGACACTTTGCAGCTTTGGACCAACATTTTTTGGAGACCTTTAGCGTTAATCCATTGGGGACAGTATTGGGCTGCTGGACAACCAATGCAAATATTAATAAACCAAGAGAAATCCTTAGATTTGATTTGTTGAGGGTCATTTGTACATACGAGCTACATCTCCAAAATGTGCTTTATTCTACCAGACAGCTTCCCAGCAGTTAGTGAAACCCTTGCCTAGAATGGTTGCTTTACATAACTGATCTATTAAAACATGGAATGTGCGGCGAATGAAGAGATGGGACGCAGCTTGATGCAAACAAGTTGCCGATTTATTGTACACAATCATGAGTTTATATATGTTTTCAGAAGCTGCGTGCTTTAAACAGATTGGTTCTTTAAGCTAAGAATTACATACTAGGCAATCCCTGATTGGTGGTTAACTACCATCAATTAACAGCAAGGTGTTACCTTTCCTTGACGCCATCCTTGGCGCCATCCGTCTCCCACTCCCCTGTGCTCTGTAAACATGCCTCATCATGTTAATTGTTGTCTAGACAAGCTCGAGCACATTCCCCTCAGCTAACTGATTGCCACGCATGGTCCTAGTTTCCAGCCCGCTCCTGCAGGAATGCCTGTAGAGTTGTGGCACTGCATGACATCTACACGGGACGTGCTTCAAAAGCTACGACCAGGGAGCCTCCTGGCTTCTCAGCAATGCAAGCTCGGGGCAGGTCCTCTGGCCCATTTGCTTGGCATTCATGCTTTATGCCTTAAAAAAGAGGCAAAACACTCAATGTGGCATTCCAGCATGCTAGTAATCAATCAAATGTACTTGGTAGTAACATTAGAAGAGGCAATCGGGTCACCAAGCAGGTAAGCCCTGCCTTGGCTTAGGCATTTGGATGGTTTTCTCTGACGTGTGTCAGAGCAGACACCTGGCTACACGCCAAATAGCAATGTAGAAATACCGGGGAGAACGTTTTCACTACATCCGTGCTCAGACTGTTCCCCTTTTCACTGCAGGCTCTCTCAGGAGCGCATCTCTCCTTTCTAGGGCTACCCTGGGTATGGCGGGTGAGGAAGCTACACACAGGCAGGCTCCAATGGCTGACTCAGCTCCCGCTGGCTCTGGAGAGGTGGGTGAAAGAATCAGAGTGAGGATCTGGGCTGTAGAGACCAGAAAGGCTTTGCTGCTCCAAGGGGTCAACAATGGATTCTTTTTTTGGAGATCAGGGAGCCCAACCCAAGCCCATCTGATGTGGAGAAAAGCTGAATTTCTTCAGGATTTCTTTTTTTTTTTAACTTCCACCTGTGCAGCACAGCCTCCCTGGCTAGTTCCAGTCCACTGGCCAGCTGTCGTGTGAAGGCTGGCACTGCTGCACAACGATCCTGTCTGTCTGGCAGGCTGCAAGATTTTGGCCCAGTGCAGCAGGAGGAACTGAAGGGGGTCAGGGCTCTCTGGCTACAAGCCAGGCCGACTGAGCATGGAATCTCTGAATGCTGCAGCAAGATGTTTACTCCTTGGTTAACAGTGTCTGACAGGCTGAACAGAACTTTGCTTCTCCACGTGGAGATGCAATGCCCTTTGAAATGAGTAATCACAACCACATCTCTAAATCAAGGGCATTGTTAATTACTACTGTTGCACAGGATGTTTGAGATCGTGTCTTTCAACAGACACAGGCTTGAACGTTCTCTGCCACAGCAGCAGCTCTAGAAGGAATCTAATGGTTTCTAGCCTGTATGGTGCAGATGTGCTGCTCTGCGTGGCACAGCTATGGTGACACAGACACTGCAAAACCTGCTCTTGTCCTGCGCACAGTTCTAGTGCCTCTAAAATTCAGTCAGACAGTGTAAGTTTTAGCCAGAGCTCATCTGAGCTGCATCACAGGGCATTTCACTTGTGAAGTTCTCATCTCTCACTAGTATCTCAAAAAACCCAGCCATCCACAACCAAAAACCAAAGGCCAATCCAGCATCCAGCTGCCTTGGGAGGTGGCGGGAGCAGCTGACGGGGCTGGAGAGCATTTGCCAGCCGTCAGTGATGCCCTTGCCCTAAGCTGGAGTGGCGAATTTTGATCTAAGTCTGACGTGGTGGCAGTGTGAGGTCAGCAGCTCTGTTGGTACCAGCGCATTGTTGGGGTTGCTAGGTGAGGAATGCAGGGTGCTCAGCTCCGCCCCCGTCAGCTCCGGGGCACATTGGTCTGGCCCTAAAGCCAGCAGAAGGACGTGGGTACATGTTCTCTGGACCCTCGTTTCTGTTTCCTGCCAGGAAGAGGAAATCCATCCCTTTTCACCCTGCAGGTTAGGAATAATCCCTCTGTCCCGATGGGGACCATCCCAAAGTGATGCTGCGCTGTCAGGAGGGAGGGGGCTGGCACCAGCTGTGCTGGGATGGAGCCGGCTGAGGCCGCTGAAATCCCAAACGACCGGGACGGACCTGGGGTAGCGATGCCTGTAGTATCAGCTGGGATCTCGCGCGGTGCCCTGGTGTAGAAAGTTGGTCCTGCCGGAGGGAGGCTGGTTCCAGCTGGCGTTGGCAGCCTGCCCGCCTGCCGGCTCTCTGCTGCTTTGTCTGGGATGCTTGGCGAGGCGGGCAGGGAGAGCTGGGCTGCTGATGGAAACAGCCCTCAACAACCCCCCTGGGGGTTGGAGACGACGTTTCCATTGCACTGTCACCCCCCTGGCTGCACCAGTGCAGATTCGGCTGTGAGTGAGTTCGCCGCTGTCGGCTGTGAGAAAGGGAAAGGCTCTGAGGTCTCTCCCTGTGAGCACTGAGGTTTTGAAAAGATGCTGATCTCCTTAGTTTTATTCTTATTTTTGCCTCCTCCCTTTCCAGCCACTCCCTCTGTCCCCAGCCCACAACCTCTTAAAGAGGAAATTCAATGATGTTTACAGTTAAGCGCGGGGATGGGAACTTCTGACAGCCGAGGGCTTGATGCATTGATCACGAGAAAGCGCAGCCTGGCACCTCCTGGGGAGTGCCCCTGCGCAGATGAACTGCCTGACTGCAGCATCGGGGGGGTTGTGAGCCACGTGGAGGTGATGCCCATGGGGGAAACGCACAAGTGGGACAGCGGGAAAGAGACTGGCTTCCAGACTCGAGACGGGGTTCGGTTAGCGATTAAGAAGAGTGGAGACAGCAGCATCTTCCTCCGCGTGGGGCTGCACCCTGCCTGCCAGGTCTCAGAGCAGGCAGTACAGTCTCCGTTGCGGCTCCGTGTGTTATGGGTGGAGAACCTGAGCGTGGAGAGGAGGGTGGGAACGGATGCCCGCCAGTTAACAGCAGAGGTGGAAAGAGAAGCACCACATCCAGTGCTCCCTTTGCAAGTCTCGTTTCTTCCTGTGGGCATCTGCTGGGGAGATGAGATGGTTAATGACCACGCTTTTGCTTTTTTTTGGCTTGAACTTAGGCCTTTTCCTGGTGTTTGCATTGCAAGGAGATGGTAGCGTCTTGGTTCTCTGTGTGGCGTCTGTAGCATCATTGCTGGGGTGGTTCTCGTCACTGGAGGCTGGGAGCAGTGACCCAGTGGGATGTGGTCACTGTGTGTCCTCCCTGCCAGGCTGGGCAGAGGCCAGCAGTGCCGCAGGGTGCGGGTGGCAAAGGGAGGCGGCCAGGGCTGTTGCAAAGCTGGGGAAAGCTCTCCCGTGCATGCTTTCCCCTTCCAGGGGGATGTTTTATTCCAAAGCTGAGACCCTGGATGCACTTCCACCTGCGCCTGGGTGCAGAGATAAGGCCAGGTGGCCCAGGGAGAGCCCAGGTCTTGGCCAAACTGCACCAGGCAGTCTGGAAACGGGCTCTCTTACTGCCGCAGGGCTGCAGGTATTGCCCAGGGTCGTGCAAAAGCGTCCCATTGGACATGGCATGGGCACTTTGCTCGTGGCTGTCTCTGATTGCATCCCTGCTTTTTTCTTCCCCCTCTTTGGTTCTTCTGGAGCTTGCTGCAGCCAGTGCAAGCAGCCCCTGCGGTGTGGCTGGAGCACCGTGCGCAGGCAGCGCAGCGGAGGAGCGCAAACCTGGGAGGGGGCGGGGGGTGTCAGCAGGTTGCCCACACAACACAGATGGACATGGGAAACTCGCTGCTCACAGAGAGGCCGTTGCGCCTCTTTGTTTTCCCCACTAACTGTTGTTCTGGTGTCTTGCAGGCACAGAAGAATAAGGCAGGATGGATGTCTATGACCCTCAGATGCTGAACGTTGCGCTCTTTGGAGGTTTGATGGTGGTATCGGCCATTGGGATCTTCCTGGTGTTCACCTTCGCGGAGAAGGTCCTCCGTCCTTCTGAGGAAGCCTTGGCCAAGCAAGGCAAAGGGCTTAAGAAGACTCAGCAGAAGGAAAAAGAGAAAAAGAAGAAAGAGGAAGCTGTTGAGAAAAAAGGAAAAGGAAAGAAAAATCAAGAGAAACCTAATGGACAGGTCCCAGAGGCGCACCAAAGTGCTCCAGTGGTCAGCTCTGTCACCATAAAGAAAAGCAATGTTCTTCCAGCCCATGAGGAGCAGAAGCATAATGAACCTGTCAAGAAGGTGGCTGCATCCAAGAAGAAGAGCGAGCCAGGTAAGGCCAAGTTCCTCTGCATATATCCCCGTCGGGTAAGCCGGCAGAGGGATCGGAGAAGGGCTGGAGTCATCTCGTTCCCTTAGCAAAGAGCTGGAACGAACCTGCCTGGTGAAAGGCAGGAGATGACCTTGCTGCTCTGCATCACTGGCACCGCTGCGTGGAGTGACAGTCCCCCAGCGAGGCTGTGTCACGATGGAGTCCAGCTTCTGATGCCCACCATGTCTCTGCTCCCTGGCTTTAGCAAAGCGTGCCCAGCTCCGGCTGGAATCGCTCAGTGTGATGGAGGGTGGTGGCAGGGCGGCAGGAGCAGTAGCAGAGCCAGGCAGAGGTGGCAGCTGGCTCAGGGAACGCTTGTCTGTGGTGGGTGCCGTCCCCAGCGCTCGTCACGTTGCTTTCAGTTAGAGAGGTATCAAACTTGGCTGTGGACATCTGGGTGGTTGCTGGCGTGAAATGGCAATTATGGGGTTGAAGTCAACTGAGGTGATGCTACTCAGCCCTGCCCATGGCTCGAGCGCTCCCAACCCCTCCTCTCTCCTCCCCAGCACCTGCGGACTCGGATGGGCCCCTCTACCTGCCCTACAAGACGCTTGTGTCCACTGTCAGCAGCACGGTGTTCAGTGAGGGGGAGGCCCAGCAGCTCATCGAGATCCTGACGGAGAAAGCGGGCATCGTCCAGGACACCTGGCACGCGGTAGGGCTGCCAGCAGCGTCGTGTCCACCAGGGCTGGGCCAAGCCTCCGGGGGTGCGGAGGGGTGAAGGCAGCCCGTTTTCGGGCAGGCTGTCCCCCGAGGGTCAGCCTTAGAGACAGGAGCTGAATTTTCCCCTGGAGCAGAGGGCAGGACCCTGTGCGTGTGGGGTGGAGGGGTTGGATGCGTGGTGATGCAGGAGGTGGTGGTCCCCGCTGATGTGCCACCCTGTGCCGGCAGGCCAAGCAGAAGGGTGACCCTGTCACTGTCCTGAAACGCCAGCTGGAGGAGAAGGAGAAGCAGCTCGCCACTAAGCAGGAGGCTGCAGCCGCTGCCAGAAACAAGGTGGAGGAGCTGAGTCAGGTAAGTGCGCGCAGCCCTCCCGGCACCCCTGGCACAGGCTCTGCGCCTCACGGCTCGCCGTGTGCCTCCCTCTCCCCGCGTCTTACCCGCCCTTGGAGGTGAAGCGCGGGGGTTCTCTGGGCCCTTCATCTATTTGCTGTTTTCTCCCCAAAAAGGGGAGGAGATGCCCACCTGAGCTCCTCTCCTGGGCCTGATCCAGCCCGGGGAGGCACGTGCCCTGTTGGCAGCCGCAGCAGGAGCGGGCTAAAGCCGTGCCCGTAAGAGACTGCAGCTTTCTGCTGCTCTACGGAGGACAGTAAAGCCCTTCTCATCTCTTGGCAGAGCCCCTGAGCTGAGAAGGTGTTGAACAGTCCCTTTTTAAGGAGCCTGGTGCTATTTACAGCCCCCTTGCCTGACTCAGCCCCTTGCCTCCACCTCTCGTTGGGTGTTGAAGTCAGAAGGGACCCCCGGCGCGTCGTGCTCAGCACCTCCTGCCCCGCAGCCGCCAGGACCCTGCTGCAGCAGGTCCCTCTGCCTGCAGGCAGGAGAGGAGAGGGCGAAGCCACCCTGTGCACTGAGTGCTGTGCTAAACCCCGGCCTGTGCAGGCAGCCCAGGGCAGCGGCACGGCATCACCCAGCCGGCCAAGAGAGCATCCCTGCCTTGGCAGGGGGCGGGGGGGGAGTCTGTGTTGGATTTGTGGGGGTGTTTTCTTTTTTTAGTTTTCCTGCTTTGCCGCAAACTTGATGTGATGATACTGATCCTGGGGCCGGGGAGGGGAATAAAATTCCAGGCCGTCACTCCTCTCTCTTAGCTGGCCCAATGTGGAACAACAGTGGCATCCAGTGGCCACGGAGCCCAAAGCTTAATGCAGGAGGAAATGGAAGTGCGGAAGGGTGTAGCTGGGCCTGGGGGCAGCGCCGAAAGGGTTACACTTCTTAAAGTCTTCTGAGCTAGGAGGCCACTTGGTTCGAGTCCCCTTAAAGCAGGGAAGTTCCTAGGCTGAGGACTGACCGGGTGGCTTCTCTCCTCGAAGGAGCTGGCGGCCGAGCGGGCCAAGGCGACGGCCGTGGAGGGCAAGCTGAAGGAGCAGCTGCTGGCCCGCGAGCAGGAGATGGCAGCGGTGCAGGCACGCATGCAGGCCAGCTACCAGGACCATGTCAGCGAAACGCAGCAGCTGCAGGGCAAGGTGAGCCCCACGCGGTGCTCTGCAGCTTCCTCCGCTGGCTGCCGGCTGGCCCTCGGTGGCAGCTGCCTGGTCTTTTGGAGAAGACCGAGGTGGACGAGGGGGCCAGAGCCTCGGGGAGGGGCGAGAGCCCCGCAGTGCTCCTGAGCCGTGGTGCTCACGCTAGAAGAGGGATGTGGGAGCATCCTCACGGGATGCAGCAGCCGCAGGGGCTGTCAGCATCAGCAGACACCTCGCTGTGGCTTCCTTGCCAGTCCCTCTTGCCCATGGAGTGGGCTCCTCAGGGGAGAGCTGAGGGGCTGGCAGCGGCGGCATTAACCCCTGTTGGTCTCTCCCTAGATCCGCACCCTGCAGGAGCAGCTGGAGAATGGCCCCGACACGCAGCTGGCTCGCCTGCAGCAGGAGAACTCCATCCTGAGTGATGCCTTCTGCCAGATCAGAAGTCAGATGGAGAGCAAGTAAGACTAGGGGTGGGGGTGGGGGGCAGAGCCTGGGGCCGCCCTCTGGCAAGCCCTGGGGGTGGCTGTCCATCATGACTGGCCACCCCCTTTCTTGAGGGTGCTTCTACAGACACCCCAGCTAGCTGGAGGTAGAGGAGGGAGTGAGGAAGAGATTGCCAAATGGCTTTTGTGGGCCTGGCAGGGGAAACAAGGATGCTTTTCCCAAGTGGAAGGGCAGGGGAAGCCCTCTCTGCTTTGGAGTCACCTGTGCTGATGCTAGCGGAGGGGGCAGAGGGGACCAGAAGGCGCTGCAGCATTTCTCCACACTTCGGAGAGCTTGTGCTCACCAACTTCAGAAGAAATGTCGCTGGCTCTTTGATGGGAGCGGTGCTGCAGAGAACCGAGACCTGCCTGGTGCATACGGAACAACCAGGAGCTAGGGGGAAGAATTTGGCACTCTCTTTTTGTAGAAAGTCTGAAATGGCTGGTGATTAACAGTGGTCAATTAATTACAGAGCAGACTCCAGCTGCTTAGAGTGCTTTCTCCTGTGTCTGGGAACACAGATCCTTGCGACTTCTACTTCATGAGAAAGGAATGTCTCCTGTGATGGAAACGGAGCTTTTGAAATTGATGTGTCAGCTCCTTCCACCCCATCCCTGAAGGACCAGGCGTGTCCGAGAAGCAGGCCAACACAACCGTTGAGATGTTTCAAGCCCTGTTATCAGGCCCACAGGAGGGTGTGTTCCCCCTGGGTAACGCCAGGGATGCTTGACTGGCCTGCGGGCTGGAATAACGCTGCTTCTGTTGGTGCAGGCAAAACGCTGAGGTGGCCAGGTTACAGGAGTGGTGCGGCAAGCTGATGAACGAGCTCTCTGAGAAGTCAGAGGTGCTGCAGCAAGAGAAGCAGCTGAGGAAGAGCTGGAAGATGAAAGTGGCAGCCTTGGAGAGGCAGATGGAGCAGCTGCAGGTCAGGCAAGCGCCTGCAAACCTGCTCCCCCCGGGTGTGAGGGTGGGGGGGAAGCCTAGGTGGTGCACCGTGCTGGGTGGTAGCCTCAGGTGAGAGAGGAAACCCAGTGGCCCCTGCCAGCGGGTGCTCACGAGGACGTGGGTGCTCCCTCTTGACTCTGAAGCCCTTGGTGCAGGAGGTAGAGCTTGTGGCTTTGTTATTGTCACCGGGGTGTGGCTGGATTTGGGGTTTTTAGGGGTGTTTAAAGGACACCTCCCAGGTAGAGCCTCTGAGCACGCCGCTGGAGCAGTGGCGCATGGCTGGCTTGTGGCCACCGAGGCAGCTCAGTGGAGACCTGAGGTGACCCAAGATGTTTTGGAGGGGGGAGTGTCGCCAGACGGCCAAGGGAGACTCAGGCAGATGCCTTCTTTTGACTCCCATGTAGGAAAAACTAGGAAAAAAAAAAAGAAAGAACCGGGGCCAGGCAGCAAGCGAACTACAGGAGCGACTGAAGGTTACCCAGTGCGGCGAATGAAGAGACGGGACGCAGCTTGATGCAAGCAAATGTCAATTTATTGTACAGAAGCACGAGGTTTTATACACTTTCAGAAGCTGCGCGTTTGAAACAGATTGGTTCTTGAAGCTAAGCCTTGCATACTAGGCAATCCCCGATTGGTGGTTAACTACCATCAATTAACAACAAGGTGTTATCTTTCCTTGGCGCCATCCGTCTCCCACTCCCCTGTGCTCTGCAAACATGCCTCATCATGTTAATCCTTGTCCAGACAAGCTCGAGCACATTCCCCTCAGCTAACTGATTGCCACGCATGGTCCTAGTTTCCAGCCCGCTCCTGCATCTCCCCCTTCCTGTTGCACAAAAAGAACCTTTGGAACCGAACGAGTAAAAACAAGGTATAAGTAATAGAACAAATAAAAAAGCAACTGAGACATTATCAGTGTCAAAATAACCCACTGTCTCTGTTCCGTACAATTTGACAATTTCCCCTTTTTGTTTTTGAACAGCTAGTACCAGGTTTGCCATGTTCTGCAGGGCCCTTGCAAACATGACAGCAACCAAGGTAATAGCAAACAAACAATACTGCCAATTGAATGAATGGATGCCTAAAAAGGCTGACATTTTCTCAGATTTTGATAACATGTTGCTGCAATGGGGCGCCTAAAATCCACGCAGCGCATACCATCCAAATCCTCACAGCCATATCCTTGAACCAACAACAAAAAGCAGTGGCAATTTTGACTCACATTCTTAACTGCCTACCAAACAAGGTGATTTAACTCTTTAATGCTTTCCCTGCTGTTACTCCGGATAAGAGAAGAACCGCTGCGACACGTTCCCATCATAGCCTCCTACTACATATAGCATCTACAGAAAGACAATGATCGACATTCAAAGTGTAAACAGTATCATCTTCTTTTGGATTAACATTATACATAGGTGGAAAGGCACACCAAAAAAGAACTGGTTCAGTCAAAAAGTTCGAAACATAGCATGCCTTCTCTGAACATACCTCTGGGGTCATTCCCTTCATTCCCTCTTTTTTTATGCAAAGAGAAACACTTTTACCGTAACAAAGAAGCCCCTATTTACATCTCTGAGCCCGGACACAAACCGCAGCTGTATGCTCCACCAGGCTCAGGGCAGGAATCATTCATGCAGTTACAATGCTATATATCTCTACAAGCATGCAGACACCTATTAAACACTAGATAACCATGTTCATCTTTCCTATTCTCCTTCACAATACCTAGCTGTTCTCTCATCTCTTGTTAGGTCAAATATTCTCCAGTTTCCTCTCCTGTATATCTCTTCAGACATTCTCTATCCTCCCATTTTTTGCTTGTTAATTGCAAGGAGGCAAAGGGTGTGTGTAGCTGGGTGACCATGACCTGCTTTATGTTACAATCAACTAAACACTGAATACAGAAAAAAAAGTGTGGTAGACATAAGGCAAACGTCACTAAGGTGGTTAAAGATAATTATAATAAATCCTGTAATACTTTTGAGTCATGGCCCAAAGTTTCCCAGCCGTGAGAAGAGACCAAAGGCATCCCACCCCTGGCTCTGCTGCAGATCTTTGTTTTAAGGCTTTTGAGTTTTGGATACTTTTGTAAATTAACTCACAGTGGTCACTCAGATTCATGTAACACATCCTATCAAAGCCTTCAGACTTGTGTCCCTGTGCTAATAATAAAAATCAATAGCAACTCGGTTCTGTAGCAACATATGATGGACAGAATCAACATCTGTTAATAAGCCAGAAAAAAAAGAACAGTATTTGTAGTATTACTTTGTTTAGCAAGCTAGCAGCCTAATTTACTAAGCAAGTTAAGAGCGTGTACTATTCTTACAGAAGAGATTAGAGAAGCAAAAATCTGTTATGCTGCATTCCAGAACTCAGCCTGAGAATTACAGTCTGCTGTGAGTTCTGCGTTACAATCATTTGACACATGTTGGGGTTGCGATTGTGAAAGTTGCCCGTTTACAATTTTCATTGGCATTATCACAGCTAGTTGTTTTAAAAGCAACCCTTGAGCTTCCTGATGTTCGACTTGTTGCAAAATATTCTGAAGCCAATCGATCAAGTTAGTATTAAAGTTAGTGACTCTCTAGGACCCTGCAAGACTGTGGCAAGACTCCCGCATCTGGACTGCCTTAATAGCCATCTCATTCATTTGCAAACAGTTGTCCCTGGGATACCTTGCCTGAGTCACAGAATCGGCACAATTAATTTTCTCCAGCCAACTGCTCATAGTTAACAGCAATTCCCCGATTAAGGTTTTCAATCAAGGCCACTACACATAGCTCACAAAAATCAGATAACCACATCATATACTGTATCAGTTAGTACCATACAAAGCAATAACTTCCAATCATGCAGTGTGAGCGTATAAGGCTCTGCCATCACTTCAAGAAGGGACACAGCAAATGTACTATGAATCCTCCCTTCCTGCACTGCTTTGCTTAACTCTTTAACAGCCTCGTATTGCACAGGCTGCCACTCTGCAGGTTGATTTGTCTGACAAAATACTGAACATGCCATAGCGACTCCCAAAACCCATCACTGAAGTGTTTCCCACTTGCATTCCTGCCACCAATCCCTCAGACCCCCTTTCACCCTCCCCAGAAGTACAATCAATGCATCAGGAGAGACGAGGGGGTGGGGGAAAGGTCTAGCTCCTTTTCCAGATCTGTAGGACCTGGATCAAAAGGTTTATCAGTGTCAATGGAATCATTGTCCGAGTTGTCCTGTTCCCGTGCTTTGTCCTGTGTTGTGAGGGTCGCTGCAATCAGTGACAGAAGCTTTGGGGGCAGAGGAGGTGTGGACGGAATCGCCATCACTGACTGTGTCTTGAGAAGAGTCGCGCTGTCGGTGGAATTTACAGCTTCCTCTGGTTTAGCACCGTTAGTAGAATTAGTCCACACTTGGCAAAGAGTAGTCAGAATTTGCCACCAAGATGCTAAATGCATTCCCGACACGGAGCTCCCCTCCGCGGCAGCATCATACAATTGGCTGCTGTATGTGCACACTTTCATTCTTTCAAAGTCTCTAAAGTTTCTTGGCTGCTCACCTGTCTCGATGAATACAGGTGTTATCCTCGGGGTTTAGGTTGTCCGCCTGGTCCAGACAGCAAGTTCAGCCAAGCCGTCTCCTCCGGAACACAGCCCTCTTCCACGAGCTGTCTTTTTTATCGACCAGTTCCGTCCTTATTCTTCCAAGGCTTCGGAACACCACCATAGGGGTCACCATTTGAGGAAACTGAGGCACGGACTCCCTGATCTGACTAGAAGACCCTTCATGAGTCCATATACGTCTCTTTCTGGGGATGAACCCTGATTCCCCATTACAGATTTCCCACAGCTCACCTCTCAACTCCGGAGGGATTTCTGCCGGCTCCTGCTTCCTTTCAGCAGATCATTCAAAGTTCTGTGGGATTCGCTGCATGTCGCTCAGATAGGCGATTCGAGAGCCCTTCACGTTAGATCCTTAAACGCATCACGTCGGGGTCACCAATTTGCGGCGAATGAAGAGACGGGACGCAGCTTGATGCAAGCAAATGTCAATTTATTGTACAGAAGCACGAGGTTTTATACACTTTCAGAAGCTGCGCGTTTGAAACAGATTGGTTCTTGAAGCTAAGCCTTGCATACTAGGCAATCCCTGATTGGTGGTTAACTGCCATCAATTAACAGCAAGGTGTTACCTTTCCTTGGCGCCATCCGTCTCCCACCCCCCTGTGCTCTGCAAACATGCCTCGTCATGTTAATTGTTGTCTAGACAAGCTCGAGCAAATTCCCCTCAGCTAACTGATTGCCGCGCATGGTCCCAGTTTGCAGACCGCTCCTGCAACCCAGGACCAACTGGCCAAAGGGAGAATGAAGAAGTGTAAAGAACAGCTTCAGGAAACGGTACTGGTGGTGGCCACAGCCATCCCTCCCCTTGGTGCTGGTGGAGGGCAGGGGGAAGCGCGTGTCAGGCAGTGGTTGAAAACCGGAGACAAGGTGGCACTTGCTGCCAGAAACCATCTGGGTGGCTTTTGGGAAGCTCTGGGAGCACAGGAGATGGTGGTCATGGTTCTCCCTTCTCAAAAGGCAGGACCTGGCCCATCTGTGAAACGCTTTGATGCTTGAGCTGCCACGAGAATAAGGTTGAGACCCAGTTGAGTAACCCACCTCTCTTTTCCTTCTCCAGGGGGAAGAGGACAGTTTGAAGGAAGGGACTTCAGCTTGATGAGTCTGTGACCTAGACCTTACTGTCAGCTTACCAAAATGCCTTACACATTCCTAAAACTAAAACTAAAAATATATGCCTGATTTACTGTAGAAAAAAGTTGCAAGCCATTTGTGACCTAAAACCTAGTTTTGAAACTTAAACCCCCCCCCCCAAACACAAAAACCCAACCAGTAAACACTGCGGGCATATGTTTGTAAGAAAATCTTCATACTGTTTTGTACAACTACCGTTTGTTCCCAAGGGCACCGCACCGACCACATCGGGGCAGGCAGAACCCACAAATCTGTGAAAAGGGAAGACTCTGTTTGTACATCAACTGGTGAAATTTCTTTTTTCTTTCTTTTTTACTTTGTTTTGTTTTGGTTTTTTTTGTTTGTTGGAGTGCAAGAAGTGTGAAAGTGAGACCCAGCATGGAAGGAAGCCTCTCTTTGATGGGTGGCTCTTGGCACGTATCTTTTTGTGTATTTCTGGGTGTTGATGCATTTACAATGATGTAGTGAAAAGAGATTATTTTCTTGCTTCATTTTCCGGGTTATTATTTACTAATTTTTTATTACGTTTGCAAGCCAGCCAGGTGTTTGGGGTCACTGAAGAAGGACCCTGCTGTGGCCGGGAGCAGATCCTTTATTCCCCGCCTTGCTTGCTGTGCTGCAAACAGCCATCCCCTCTGTTTTTTCTCCAAGATACGCAAAGGAGAGAAGCCTTCCCTTCCAGCCACGAGTGTTCTCACACTGGCTGCACCCCGAGGTCCCCTGCCATGGGGTCAGGCTGAGCGTGGGGACAGGGCACAGCAGCGTGAGCGTGGGGACAGGGCACAGCAGCACAGCCTCGCCAGCCCAGCGCAGGCTGCTCCTGCTCTCTTAAGCCTCAGCGCACCCCTGAAATTCTGTCCCTGCGGGTGCTGTGTGGTGGAGGTCCTTGGGCACTGCCTTCTCTCTCCCCTTCTTGTGGCTTTCCTTTTGAAACTCCACACAAACCCACCCTTTTTTCCCCAGGTTTTCTTCTTTTTAAATAATTTTTCTTGTTTTTTTTTTTTATTTCAAGTTGGTTTATTGGGAAATGGCAGAGACCACGTCACAGCTTGGTGCCTGCCTCCTCACAATAAAGCTGCTGAGCCTGGCGCTGACATCAGTGGCATTTGAGGAGCTGGTGGGGGGAAAAGGCCCCCAGAGTACTTGGTACCTCTGGGGTGTGTGAAGAACCAAGGCCAGGAAGGGGGATGAAGGCCAGACCCGCCTCCATTTTGTTCCCAGAGAAGTCTGCGTGTGCTCAGCCTCTATATTAGACACACCAGAGATTCCACGCAGGCAGGACTGGGTAGACACGTGTCCTGTCCCCCCAGCACTGCAGCTTTGGGGGTCATGATGGAGAAGGGATGTGCAAATCACACTTGGGCTGTGGGGTATGTGCATGACCTGTCTCTGATCAGGCAAGAAAAAGGGGTCCTGCTGAATTCTGGCAGAGGGAATGGCAAGCTGAGAGCCCACCACCCACCACCACCCCTACTGCCTGGTGATTAACAGTGGTCAATTAATTACAGAGCAGACTCCAGCTGCTTAGAGTGCTTTCTCCTGTGTCTGGGAACACAGATCCTTGCGACTTCTATTTCATGAGAAAGGAATGTCTCCTGTGATGGAAACGGAGCTTTTGAAATTGATGTGTCAGCTCCTTCCACCCCATCCCTGAAGGACCAGGCGTGTCCGAGAAGCAGGCCAACACAACCGTTGAGATGTTTCAAGCCCTGTTATCAGGCCCACAGGAGGATGTGTTCCCCCTGGGTAACGCCAGGGATGCTTGACTGGCCTGCGGGCTGGAATAACGCTGCTTCTGTTGGTGCAGGCAAAACGCTGAGGTGGCCAGGTTACAGGAGTGGTGCGGCAAGCTGATGAACGAGCTCTCTGAGAAGTCAGAGGTGCTGCAGCAAGAGAAGCAGCTGAGGAAGAGCTGGAAGATGAAAGTGGCAGCCTTGGAGAGGCAGATGGAGCAGCTGCAGGTCAGGCAAGCGCCTGCAAACCTGCTCCCCTCAGGGAGATGGGGCGGGTGGCTGAATTGTGTGGGATCCGTGGGGCTGGCCATGGGGAGAGCTCGGGGGGAGATGAGCGTCCGCATTTGGAAAGCGAGCTGCCTGGCGGACCTCTTCATTGCCTCCTGCCCCCTGTCAGTTTGTCACATGCAACGAGCTCTATTGCACATCCCCGGCAAAGCCAAGGTGCACGCTGCCCTGGTGGGAGCCGTTCTCGCTCACCCGTGGAGCTCCCCAGCTGGCTGTGAGGGTGGGGGGGGAAGCCTAGGTGGTGCACCGTGCTGGGTGGTAGCCTCCGGTGAGAGAGGAAACCCAGTGGCCCCTGCCAGCGGGTGCTCACAAGGACGTGGGTGCTCCCTCTCGACTCTGAAGCCCTTGGTGCAGGAGGTAGAGCTTGTGGCTTTGTTGTTGTCACCGGGGTGTGGCTGGATTTGGGTTTTTTAGGGGTGTTTAAAGGACACCTCCCAGGTAGAGCCTCTGAGCACGCCGCTGGAGCAGTGGCGCATCGCTGGCTTGTGGCCACCGAGGCTGGTAAGATGCACGGAGACGTCCGGCATGCAGCGTAGTCCCCAGGAGGAAAAGGTACCTTGGGAAGGGGGTTTGCTGACCAAAGGGTGGTCGCTAGCGATTTTGAAGGCAGATCGAGCAAACCAAGGTTACTGCCAAATCCTATGAAAAGCCCGGAGGCCTCGCGATGGAAAGCGGGGGGCGGGACGGAATAAGGCAGAATCTCACAGTAATAAGTTAAAAAAAGAGGGACCTCATAGCAGAAAGTAAGGGAAACTTTGCGTCGGGAAAAAAGAAAACAGGGGAGTAACAAAATCTTAAATAATTCATTACCAATAATCGGTTTTATTATCTGTTACATATTCTGCACAAGGCACTCCAGAAGCAGCCATGGCCCTCACGGAGCCTCCTGGCCAAAAGGCTTCAGTCTTGAGGGCAAAGGCTGAAGAGTGCACGAAAGTGAGAGAGACACAGGGGCAAGCACTTGTCCCACCTTGTAACATCACTTGTCGGCATCTTCTCATCTGACCCCAGGCTGCAAAGGGTTGCAGCTCCGCTTGTAAATGACTGGGTACCATTACAGCGGTATTATCAAGCAAGGAACAACGTTAGAGTAGCAAAAAGACACGGCTTTGCCCTCGGCTGGGGAGGCACACTGGGACAGCCTCCAGCGCCAGACCATTTTTAGCAAAACAATCACAAATACAATTAACTTCTTAGCTGACTTGTCTACAAAGAGGGAAAGGCTCCATACGATAAGCAGCACTCACTATTACTCTGCTGCAGAATTTAGTTCTTCCAGAGGTAATACACTCTGTTTTGCCAGCATCTAACAGCAAACCATGTAACACGAAGATGCAGAGTTAAGGTACCTGTAAATGCACTGGTTTTGTTTCCTGGCTTTTGTGCTTCCCAGGGCTGTCCTGTGTTGTGCAGCTCTGATATTTTCCAATGTTTTTATATTTGGATATAGTAATTGCTAACACAGAGCCTAAGGCTAGCAATCATAACATCTATTTACAACATGCACACTGGCTGTGTGCACCTGTTCCACCAGCCTCCCATTTGCTTCAAACATGTCAGTCTCCCTGAGGACACGTTCAATGAGAAACCACCCCCCTACCCTGCAAAGCCCTGCTTTACTTGCTGCCAAGCCTCCTGCATCCCCCTGGGCAGATTACTTTTGGAAGGCTGGCCAGGGAATATTTACCAGCTATTGAATCAACAGAGTTCAGCCACATGCCAACATTTCATGCTGTTACCTAAACGGTGTCGGAACTCTCAGAACTCCATCAAAACAGAACTGGTTTGCACTTTGGTATTAAAAGTTATGTGCAGGCCTGAACACCTCGTTGGGAGCTGGGCCACACAGCAGGCTCCTCTGGGCAAAGATTTCTTTTCTAAGCAGCCGTTATGCAAGTACCAATCTGTGAAAAAATTTTGAAACTCAAAGAGAGAGAACCTTGATTTGACATAGTGCTCTTGCTGCACGTTCCGTAGAAGGGAAGTCACCCACATCTCTAGATCTAATGGAAAGTAGGAAAGAAGCACCAAGTGCCAGGTTCTGCGTGTGGGCTGGGGCAATACCAAGCGCAGGCACAGGCTGGGCAGAGAATGGATGGAGAGCAGCCCTGAGGAGAAGGACTGTGGGGTGTTGGTGGATGAGAAGCTCAACTTGGCCCAGCAACGTGTGCTTGCAGCACAGAAAGCCAACCATGCCGTGGGCTACATCCCCAGCAGGGCGAGGGAGGGGATTCTCCCCCTCTGCTCTGCTCTGCTCTGCTCTCGTGAGACCCTCCCCGTGCAGTGCTGTGTCTTCTCTGAGGCCCTCAACATAAGAAAGACATGAAGCTGTTGGAGCAAGTCCAGAGGAGACCGTGGAGATGCTCAGAGGGCTGGAGCCCCTCTGCTGTGCAGACAGGCTGAGGGAGTTGGGGTTGTTCAGCCTGGAGAAGAAATGGCTCCAGGGAGACCTTAGAGCAGCTCCCAGTACCTGAAGGGACTGACAGGAAAGCTGGAGGGGTGTAGAGGGATTTTTAAAGGACCGAGGACATATGTTACCGTTGTCCAGGTTGGACAACCAAGGCCTGTTAGTTGAAGCTGCAGAGCAACTTTAAATTGTCCTTGGAACAAGCAGTGTGAGAAATAAAACAAGCTATGCGTGAACAAGAAGCCAGGTGCAGAGCAAGTCCTGGGAACCGCAGAATCGACACAGTCATTGGCACACTCTGATCAGGTGCCTGCAGCATGTGACACGGGTGCCCGCATGGCCAGAGTCTTTTATCCAATCACCTGTGTGTAAAGTCGGGTGGGCGGCCGGTTTAAGTTATAAATACGACCTGTTTGTTTAATAAAGTGAGCACGGCACGTAGCCATATTGGTGTGATTGTCGTGAATTGGCTGACTCTCCACGGGAGACCTTCTTCGCCTGGTGTCACCCGTCTGGAGATGCACCAGGATCCCTGGAGCTCCTGACCCCCCCCAACCCTCCCATCTGTTGCCCTCATCCCCACTCCCAAGCAGTGCAAGTATGTCCCAAAAGGCGTTGCCTCCAGTTAATGGCGAGAGGAGAAAAGAGACCGCTATAAACTTGTAGGACGTGTCAGGGCAGCGACTGTTACAGGCAGGTTTAAAGAAACACGCATGGAGGGGCCCTTGGTACTCTGGAGGCAGAGGGGACTGCACATGCAGGTGGGGAGGCCGGGGGAAAATGCTCATGAGTGAGAGGTGGTTAGCAGCAGTCAGAAGCTGCTGATTATCCCACGCTCCAGCTTGTTCTCAGGAGAGCTGGGAAACTCTCTCTTTGATCCTCCTGCATTTCATCTGATAATTGGATGGGGGTTCCAGATGTTACTGCTGAGCATTTCAGAGAGCTGATGGAAAGACATATCTTGAATCAAGGGGCCTTGGACAATCCCAGAGGTATTTTCAGTGCTTTGCTAAAGGAGTGGGACACCATTCACCTTCTTGTCCCTGTTGAGCTATTGCTAGGGTTCATTTGTATTGTCCCCTGGATGGCCTTTTCTTTACCATATACATCCATAAGCTTCCACCCTTTTTTACTCAAGTTTCACAGAGAACAGAGCTGAATCTTTATTTCCTTCTGCTTAGAAGAGCTTTGAATTGGATTGAGTTTGTGTGTCATTGCTGCAGCTCTGTATGACTATTTCAATAAATGGATTTACTGATTTAGTGGCATTTAGTGGTAGCGACTGCAGCAGCAAGTCTGAAGATGCCTCCAAGAACATCAATGGAAAGGGAATTTTGAATTTGTCATTGCAAATATGCATGTTGAAAGCCTGATTCTGGCACCTAGATCTTTTCATGAACAGTACATCCAACCAAAGCAAAACACCTTGAAATACAAAGATGTAGGTTTTGTAATAAGTTGCTCATTGATGGGCCACAGATCAAGGTATTAGCAGAAATCAGCTGGGGAAGATTTTTCCTGTCTAGTCCAGGAGGAGACAAATCCAATCCCAAAACGCCTGGTCTCACAGAAGCTCAGATTACAGACTGTCATTGCAGGTTTCTTTGGATTTCCAGAATTTCTCCTGTGGCACAGTACTGGATGAATGGAGAATGACAGAGACTGAGAAAGGTCTGTTGGCTTGAAAAAAAGTTACAACAGTTATCAGCGTAGTTAAAGTACTGTAGGTGTAACAGCATGATCTCTATTATTATTCCAAAGAATAATGCCTTTCCCCAGTTGAGTAACACAAATAAGATCAGAAAAGTGCCTCTTTTGGAAAAGCATCCCGAGTGGGAGTTACGCAGTATGAAATGGCTGTATAATTTTAATGGTAAATTTCTTAGTGCAGACAAGCCCCGCTCTTGTAACAGTCCCGGGGAATGCCACAAAAGAGGGCATTAGTGTTACTAAAGGGCCAACAGTCTTCTAGGGAAATGTTTTCCATAATCAGCTATAATGTGAAATTATACAGTGCCTAGATACCATAGTGACATAGATAGATAGATGGGATGTGTCAGCTACTCCCTGTAACAACGTCTTGAAGATCTCTTTATGGATGAAAACACCCAGTCACACACTTATCGTCAAGGCTTGTAGCTCCAGATGGAAGAAAAAGCTGCATTCACCCAGGCATGCCCATTCTTGTCTGTTTTACTTGGCGGTTGACCACGGGCACTGCATGGAGCCGTGTCCACTTCCAGGACTGCTGATAAGCAGGAGACTGGGACCCATCATCCCTGTGTTCTCATGAGGCAGAACAAGAGCACAGAGGGGAGAGAGTGTCTCTGTCCTCTGTAAAATGTTGTGTTTGCCTCCTGAGATAAAGGTTAAAATGCACAGAAGAATCCTCAGCAAGGGGTACCAAAGGTAACATCTCTGGTGGTGCTGAGACACCCAGGGAACAGGGATGGGAACCTCTCGGCCCTGAGCCACTCTGGAGTTACAGTTGAGGAGGCAAGTGGTGGAATCTAAAACTGGTTCACACTGCAGAGTCTGTGAACGCACTATGGGTACCACAGTCCTTGACTTCTTGAATACGAGCTCTGCTCTGCAAAGAATGTGACAGGAAGCAAATACTGAGGAATTTTCAGTATGGATGGCTGGAAGTTAAACAGACTTCTGTGCTGATCTCCATAATCAAGGGCAGGCTGTCTTGCTCCTGCAGCTGAGGTTTGGGGCTGGTTTTATGCATTTTTTTGGGAATCTTTTTTTCTTAGATGATGTGAATCTTCATGTCTGGGCACTGGAGCACAAGCTGTTTCTAGTAGGTCATGCAGATCTCTTTCCCTGCTTTGTCTTGATACAGGTGTTCCAGCTGCTGAAGCCATTTTGGGGCTTTCATGCAGCAGTGGCTGCCATCAGCTCAAAGTGAAGATAAAACTGCACTGCTGAACGGGTCTAAAATGTGCAAAAAGGTGTGGGGCATGCACAAAACTGTATCTTAGTTTGAACGATGTGCTTGCTTGCTTATTTTCCTGCCACCACAATAAGCAGGATGGGGCCTATGCCTGTGCTTGATGAGACTCCTCCAAAGAAACCCCCTTGGTGATTCATTTAGTTTAAACCCCTTTTTCTCTCAGTAGAATTAAGGATCTGGGCAGATGTCAGCCGTTTTGGAAAGGACTCCTGAGTTGCTGTCCCAGAGTTGGCCTTACGACTTCTAGTATCTAGAACCTCCTCCTACTGTACCACACCAGACGTCCTGACAGCAACAGCATAGGGTGTTTCTTCTGTGAGGATGGAAGCAAACGGTAGGGGCATATGCAGACTATGAGCATTAGCCATGCGGACCAGGAAACTAAGGGAGTGAAGGGAGGAGAAAGAATGGAGGCTCAGCCCAGAATAAAGTGGATATAACATCCCTAACCAAGCCCATTTACCTGGATTTGCACTGTGTCCTGGACTTCTCAAGGTTGACGCTAATAGGGTCACATTCATGTTACAGAGAGAAATGAGTGGCCTGGTTTGCATTACTGTATTTCATGAAGCAAACTACAAATCTGATCAGAATGAGGTATAAAATTGCAGATGTATATAGCCTCTGTGTGTGTGTGTGTTTATGTGCACGTGTGTACAAACACACAGATTACTTCCAAGAAGCACAATGTATTTGTGGTAGTCTGAAGGTTAATCCAGACTGGGACTTGATTTCCATATTCATTCACTGAGAACCCATACAATCTTTGTAGTAAACAACAAAACCCCCAAATATATTGGAACAATGAGCATTCCTGCAGTCAAATACAGCAAATTCCCTGATGAGTTATGCTAGGTCTACTCTCTCAGGTATTAGCAGGAGAGAGAGGGAGAATCTTGCACTCAAAAACTTAAAGATCCATAAAGATTTTCTTTTTTTTAGCAAGTAATAATTCTTTGGAAATTAAGGCTATTTAAAAGCAATACCATCCCAATAAATGCATTCAGTTACTTTGTCAAGACAATTTTATATTTGTTTCCTATGATGTTGCCATGTGCATCCTAATCAGTGTTTTGCTGTAATTGTAATTAGAGACCATACCTCAGAGGCAGACTCCTTAAAAACTGAATGAAAGTAGCAAGCAGTGGGTGGTAACAGAACTGAGTGTCTTCTGCATATTTACAATGGATTAGGCTTTTTTATTTGAGGGTCAGTGCAGCCTTAACCTATATGCAGTGGTTTATGGCTAATGCCAGCATTGCTTCTGGGTGCAAAGCACGTGTGAGAAATTTCTGCATGCTTGATGTACTTAAAAGGGAAGACAGGAACTTAAGAAGATCTCTTTCCTGCCCTACTCATTTTCCATAATTGGCCCCAACTTCCTCCTAAGTCTTTTCCAGGTAGTGAAAAATGAAATGTGTGTTGGAACCCAGCTTTTTGCCCCTTCAGCTGTTGGCACATCTGTTCATCTGCTGAGGATGAGATGCACGTTACCATACGGCTGAAATGTTAGCGACTGAATTTCTGATGACTGCTTCCATAAAGCCAAACTAATGTTTCAGCAGCATGTCTCTTACCAATTGATATGCACAGAACCTCAGGTTTGATATTTTAGCTCTTCCTCTCTTTTTCAGGGCACACAAAAAAAGAAAAATTAGCCTTCTTGTTTACCCAGAATCTATTCTCTGAGTGCACATGCCCGTGCATCTCTGTGTGTCTGTGTCTAACACGGGATGGCCCTTGGTGCCAGGCTGTCACTACTACTGCGTGTGTCAAGTGCTACAGGACTGTAGCTGTTCCCCTCATTTTATCCGCAGCTATGGCTAACTCTGTGCTACAGACAACAGACGAAAGGAATAGTTTTTGCAAACAGCACAATGTTCAAAATGCCTTTTTATCCTTTTCTTTTGGTGCAAAACTTTAAAGTTTTTGACTATGTACAGAGTAGTTTTCTAAGTGTGTGCTGACAACGTATTTATTTGCATGTGTGCCTGTTGAGTGTGAAGAGTGAGTGAAAATGCTTTGTGCCATGTCTGGATGCAGATTAGTTTTGGCTAAGAAAAGGAAGATGTATGACAAACAAAATCTTTTTCTCCTGCTGTGAACAAAATAGTTATTTCTAAGTATTTTCCAAAGAGTTTAGATGAACAATTTTAGGCATCAGGCATGAAAATTATGCGCAAACTGCATGCTCTGACATTTCTGCATTTGCTGCTTGTGGTGCATTGTGGCTCATAATTACTTGGTTTTGCTCAGTGACTGAGCTATTGAACTTGAGAGAAACAGAGCTATAGAAATCTATAGTATGAGATGGAAATGAATGAAGAGTGTGAGCACCTGAAGAGCAGTACTTCCCCGCTCTGCTTTACAGAGATGTTTTCTCTCTGTTTCATGAGTGAAGAACCTGAGTTTGGAGTCACTAGGTGAATTGCTGCCGTCACACAGTGATGCAAAATAGGCAGAAATAGAAATGGGAATGCCTGACTCCACATGTAGAAAAGTTCAGGTTTGGAAGTCTGACAAACAAATAAAAGTTGGTGCTAACTAGTTGCAGCAGGCAGCTTCTCTTGTCCACAAGCATGCTGCATTTGCTATGAAGCAATGCAAAGGAAGGAGCAGGAAAGTTGCTCATCTTCCAAGGAACTCAAATCCCCATGAGAAGATTCAAACGTGTAAATGCCTGCTTACATATTTTTTTTGAAATTCCCTTTATTTAGTTTTTGTTATTCTTTTCTTAATCTCATCTAAGTTTTTGTTTGATTTAAGCACTCTGTTGCAGTGTAGTCACAGCAACAAGTTTACTTCATTGACTCTCTTTTTTAGGAATGTAAGATTTAAAAGAAAAGAAAAACAAATTCAGACAAGATAAGCCTTCATGTGGTCCTGACCCAGCATTTATTCATAGTCATGGAGGAGGTGTGAGTGAGGAGTGAGCGCAAAGTTGTTCATGTGCATTTGTCTCCTTGAGTTCACTGGAGGCTCTGCTTGTGCCTGTGACTGTTTGTAGGTATGCCTTTGAGTATGTTGTGTCCAAATACGATGTACATGGTAGAAGAGACCATGTAAGAGTTCTGGTCACAGTGACGCTGAAGTTACAGTTGCCTGCCTGTACCGGCGTTGATCTAGGTAGTCCATGAAACAATCACAGAGAAAGCACAGCAGCACAAACTTCAGTGAGAATTCCCTACACAAACGTAGGTCCGCGTTGATGGAGCTCCTATGTGATGTCTTCTCAGAGTACCAGTGTTAATTTAGGAACATTGAACTATGGCAGACGGGCACTTGCAGTCATATCTGAAACTGCAGTATAGACACAGCTCTGACTAGGGCCTATCTGTACACAGTTTCACATTGCTGTAACAGTAATTGTTCAGAAACATTCCTAGCGGCATTTGCACAGCTCTCTCCTGGGGTGCAGTTTTACTAGTGAAGAGGTGATGCATGCTCATCCCACCATTAGTAGGGCAGTGACTACACTACATCAGTTTCTAGAAGAGGAGAATAAGAACAATACAAAACCTGTCTGCAGAGATGCCCAGTGAACGATTTAAAGACTTTTGAACATGTCAGCTCTAATTAATGTGTTTGACAGCTGTAAGCCAGCTCAGGTGGTGTGTACTTTAGCACCCCCTAAATTGGTCAAGGCAGGTTCTACCTAGTGTTTAATTTGATCTTTCTAGCATGTATTAAAAGCAGTCACACCTTGATTGCACTAGACTCTTCTGAAACACTACTTCCAAAGGAGTAGCTAACAAGGTTCACCTGCCTATCCTAAAAAAAAGTGCTGTTTGTCCACATTTGTATATGCATGTGAATTAAGGGAGAGACCCATGGCTTATTTGTCTGTGGCACTGTTTGATGTTGGGATGGCATGCCTAATGTTATCATCTTTCCAACGGTCACAATTTTTTAATTGTTTTAACCCAGCAATAGATTCCAACCATACCCAGATTCTTGGATAACCAGTTTTTCAGTGTATCTTTTTGTTACTGTGATTGTAGGAGGGAAGGCAGGCGGGAAGTTAGGGAAGTGGAGTAGCACAGAGTATATACACAAGTGTTGGGACACAGCCAAGCTTTAGATTAATACGTGACTGTCGTTTCACCATCTTTTGATACACTGAGTTTTTCTGAGCAGTGGTGCAGAGTGGAGTAGCACAAACAAAGGCTTTAAGGGAAAGAGAGAATCTGGTGGAGGCTTTCTTCTGCATTACATCTCTGGTATCTCAAGTCTTTCACAACAGTTAGGAATTAGCAATAAATAACCTCTGAGGACAGAGGAATAGAGAAGGATGCATTTTTAATTGCAGGATGCACAAAGAAGTATAGTAAATGCAGAGAGAAGTACAGGGAAGCTGTCCAGCAACTGGGACTCCAAAGGTGGCAGCTCTTGCCTTACAATGGTCAGAGAGAACAGTTACTATAACAGCAGCTTTGATACTTAAAGCCTTATTCCATTAGTGATTTCTGTAAATGTGTTTTTTACATCATAGAGACATCACTTGAGTGTAGCTAAACTTGTTGTTTCCCAAAACCTTTGCAGAGAAGGGCAATCTCTTGCTCTATTGTGGAGGACTAGAACACTGAAGTGTCAAGTCAGTAAAAATTTGCTGTTGGTTTTAAGGGAAATCGGATTGTGCCCTTTAAACTTCTTGTACAGATCTCAAGGTTGATTCTGATCTACATAACCCCAAGACAGCTGAACTTCAACCAGTAAGGAAGAGCGGCGCATCAGTCCTCCTACCATCTCATAGGTGTTCCAGTGCCATGTCCTTTGACAGCACATCACAAAGCAAAATGGTCACTTGGCGCACAGCCAGCCTCCCAGGGCAGTTGCAGGGTGATTCTTGCTGTGCAGTATGTGCAGCAGCGTACAAAGGTCTCCGAGCTGTGGGCCAGGTGACTGTTTACAGTGTAACCAGTATACCAAGTCAGAGAGAGAACAGAAAACGCGTTCCCTGCATGTGAAGTTATTCATGATTTAGAAGAATGGAGCAGCTAGTTTAGAGTTAGTCCTTGTCTCCCAGATAAAACTTCCTTCACTTCTCCCCGACATTTAATTCCTCTAGGGTTAGAGTACTGATCTGCTGAGACTGGTCACAGAGCTATACAGGGCACTTGTAGGGAAGGTGGTTTGGAGAAGACATTTTGTGAAAATAGTTTGATGAGGAGAGAGTTCCTTAAAGCACCATTGACCACCCCCAACCCTGACCACGCCCAACGTCTGACCCTAAACCCGACCCCGACGTCTAACCCTAACCCTAACCGGCGCCTAACCCTAACCAAGCGCTCCAAGCGCGCGGCTGCAGTACCCAGTTTCTGGCCGCCAGGTGGCAGCAGCGCCCCACCAGCCCCGTGCTGAGCACGGGCCGCGCGAGCACTGGGCGGGGTCTCGGCCCAGTTTACGCCACCGGAGCCCGGGAGTGCCCGCTGCGGCTGCGGGGTGCCCTGCGCTCTGCCCTTCGCCCACTCGCAGCCCAGCCGCTGTTACCCCTTGCCTCCGTACTAAAAAGCACCCGCGTGGTTCGAGCGGCTAAATCCTTTGCATCTGACAGCTTTACAGTTGGGTGGCTCTTTGTGCCCGTGCCCCCGGCCCACCAGGAGGGAGCAGCAGCAGCATGGGGAACCCCTGGCACAAGGTGCAGGGGGGGGCGGTGCATGGTGGGGTCCTACGGATAAGCCCCGGCGATTGCTGTTGTTCCAGGAGAAATTTAAACAGATGCGGGTACCACTGGGCTTGCTTTAGTCACAACTCAGAGCCGGGCTGCCACCCCAGCGAGTGGCAGAGAGCAAAGGGATACAGCACGGCTTAGATCTGCTTCTCAAACCGTTGGGATACAGCACGGCTTAGATCTGCTTCTCAAACCGTTGGGATACAGCACGGCTTAGATCTGCTTCTCAAACCGTTGGGATACAGCACGGCTTAGATCTGCTTCTCAAACCGTTGGGATACAGCACGGCTTAGATCTGCTTCTCAAACCGTTGGGATACAGCACGGCTTAGATCTGCTTCCCAAACCGTTGGGATACAGCACGGCTTAGATCTGCTTCCCAAACCGTTGGGATACAGCACGGCTTAGATCTGCTTCTCAAACCGTTGGGATACAGCACGGCTTAGATCTGCTTCTCAAACCGTTGGGATACAGCACGGCTTAGATCTGCTTCTCAAACCGTTGGGATACAGCACGGCTTAGATCTGCTTCTCAAACCGTTAGTCAACGTCTGAAGTTTTTAGGAGTTTCCTTTGGTCCTGTCAGTTCTGCAAATCCATCACCTGACTGTCCCAGGTGATTCATCTCCTCAGTTCCAGGCTGCTCCTCAGATCTTGATCTTCTTTCTGCCTGCTTTAACTCACACACTCCTTCGAGTACACTTAAGTCTTTGAACAAGCAATTACTATTCCAGTAGACAAATTTTTCCAAAAACACCTGAATTTGAGAACACCTGTGTACACAACTTGATCATCTGTTGTTTCTCTGCTCTCCCACTGATTAACTGGACTGGGCTTTAAACCAGCCTTGGATTAGGGCTACACTAGGGACAAGGCGTGGTTCTGCCACTTAGCTGCTTCAGCACTTTACATTTCCTAATTCAAAATACTTTTTCTCTAACAGACAACACAGAACAAAATGCTAAGACTCCAGGTGTTACAACAAACAAAAAAGCCCCAAACCCTAAACAGTGCCTCTGAACTCTTTCCCTTTCCATCCAACGAGTGGAAACTTCCTCAGTAAATGACAAGTGTCCATGACCACCCAAGTGACCTGTGCTTACTGAGCAGGAAAGCAAACAATACCTTTTCAGCTGGCACATGTATCCAAATATATACCCAAAGAAACTCCGTCAGCGTAACTTGCAAAGAGCCTGCGATCTTACAGCCTTACCTGTAGTGAGTGCCCCTCTAGGGAACTGCAGAGCTGTGGACTCTCAGACGTACTGGAGCACATCTCTTGCCTGCCTGAAACGTTCAGGAGGCTCTCGGATATCCAGGCAGCAGCAGAAAGCGTTCTGATTTTACAGCAAGGCTGACCACACTGGCGAGTTTTCTTTTGCATGCTCACACCTGGAAGCCAAACCAGAACAGCTGCACACACAGCAGAGCAATTACTCAGCACACCTACACCAACAGAGCTCTCCTAAAGCACACCTGGAGCCATTCATACCCCAAGTCAACATCTACAGCAGAACTTGGCCACAAGCTTTGACACAATGTCATTTTGGGGTCAAACTGATGCACACCAAAAAATTAGTAAAACGCACCTCCTTCTCTGCCACGTCAGGTATCGTGCTCCTTCAGTTCAGCTGTAACTGTTACATTATTTCCCAAATGCAAAGCCAAACAGAGAAAATATAACCACAGCATGCTCCTTAAAAAGCAACTCTGCGCAGGCAACCGTTCATTGTGTGTGACCAAGGGAAGATGTGACTACGGCCCTTCAAACTTTCGGGATGCCTAGGCAGGACTAAACGGTGCTTGCAAACAAAGAACATGCCTGCTCGTTAAGACAGGCTGGTCAAGTTTACCACCAAAACTCTACATCAGCATTTGCCAACCCTGTCCAGCTTTGGGTAGCCAGAGCTGCACTCGGATCACTTGAAAGCGTCTCCCAGTAGCGGCCAGTACTAAGCTCAGAACTGTACCTCCCTGACACCTGCATGGAGGAAAACTCAGACTGTGCCCCCTTCTCCTTAAGGTGCCTTAGAGCTTGTGACAGGAATTTCATCCACTGCTTGGAAAAGCTCCAAGGTTGCAGCTTAAGGGAACCAGAGTTCCCTGGGTCTCAGAGTAATTCCAGAGCTAAAGCGGTGACAGACATCAGCTCTAGGTCAGATGATACATGCCAGCACTCACCACTGACCCAGGGTGGCAACCTGCTCCCATCCGCTACCTCCTGACCTAGGAAGCCCCTTAGGCAATTACAGCAGCAGTTTGCCAATGGAAAAACCACAACAGCATGACACGGTGACTCAAAGATCTAAAATAGACCCCTTGCGCCTACAGAAACTGGTGCTAAAAACACAACAGGTGAACGAGAGAACATTAACTGCCATGACTGATACTAGAGCAAACCTCACTGGGCACTTAAGGAGAACAGCAAAACCAGAATAGTAGCAAAAGCCTGCATGCCCAGGACTGTAATAAAAGAAAAAACCCTGCCTGGAGATTGTTATGAGCACAAGTAATACACATCCTCTTCAGTTGCGATCTGAGTTAAGACAGACAACAAATATCACAATACACCCATACTGATCAGTTGCAACAGCTCGCCTCTCACTGTGTCTGTTATGGGTCACAGGTTCTCCCGCTTGTCTCAGCTACGTTGGGCACCAGTTGCTGTAGCTGGAGCCCAACTCAGGCAGCCTCACACAGGGCACCCGCTGCTGCAGCACAAGCAAGCTATCAGGCTGCAATAAGGCTTTTACCATCAGTCAGATTCTACTGTCTGTGCTGTTTCTCCTTCCTCCAGAGATCAGATCAGATCCCCTCTCCCACACTCCTCAGGGCTATTTAACTACTTAGCAGGAACGAGCTACAGCTGCTCATCATCCATGTCCCTCAACCCACTGCCTTGGAGGCAAGGTCACAGCTGCATGTTATCAATACTCATCAACCCTCTGCCTTCACTCCTCTGCACTCCAAGAAATTGCAGGGAAGACAGTGACAGAAACCTGTGTTGGAACTAAGTGCCTGGTCAATGCCTCCAAGTAACAGCAGCTGTGACATGCAGACAGACTGTGAAGGGACAGATGGATCCAAGAATTAAATTAGGGAATGAGGTAAGTAAAAGGCACAGAGAAACAGAGACCTCCGAGTTCTGGAGAGTATATTTTGATGTACCCAATTTCTGGTTTTGTGGCTCAGAAAGAACAGAGCCCAGTTTTTGTCGCAGCAGTTATATGGCTGCAAAGGGAAGGTGAGAGCCAGCAACAGAACTCCTTCCTGGCACCTTCTGTGTAGGAGCAGCGGCCAGACGTTTTCAGTTTCGGAGCAGGGCTCCGTGGGAGTGACAAAGTGAGGGGACTGTTTTGTGGCCGAGAAGGAAAACCATGACACCACCATACAGGAAGCAATTCCATTTTAATAGTCTCCAAAGTGTCACGGTTCGAAAGGAAGAACAATAGGGTAAGAGCACGAATATGCAGCCAATACCGACAGAAGCAGCGTTGGTAAGCTTCTCAATATTGCTTTTTGGTATTTCACAGGGAAAAACATTGAGCCTAATATTTCTCATCTGTAGAGTTCTTGGGGGCTTTGGGGAGAAGGAAACTGACACTCTTACTAGGTTGTCTGAGAATCACAGTTTACGGTTACTCAGTGTCTTCTGGTCTCACAGGATGAGGCAGAGGTATAATTGATTTCTTCTCTGTAACTCTGCAAAGAGCTTTCCTCGTACCTATGGCAAAAGAAAATCATGCTATTATGAAAGACAGTCATTGCACAAAGCCACGTTAAGTGACTTCTCTATTACGTTAAGATCATTTTTCAAGAAGATTTCCTAGAATATCTTGAGTTGCAAGTGACCCATAAGGATTCATCAAGTCCAACTCCATGCTCCTTGTGGGACTACCTGAAACTAAACCATATGACTAAAAACATCATCCAGATGCTCCCTAAGCTCTTGACAGGTTTGGTGCCCTGACTGAACGCCCTTTCAGTGGATAAGATTTTCCTAATGTCCAACCTGAACTTCCCCTGACGCAGCTTCATTCCGTTTCCTGCAATCAAGTTTCCTAACTGATGTACTCTTCAGTAGGAAAAGCTATCTAAAGCAGAATACAGAATCCCATTCATCAACGACTATCTGAACTTGTACAGGCCCAGGAACCCTCAACACAAGAACCTTTCCATTCAACTTAAGGCACAACAACCACTTACCGTAAGCATCTTCATCTGGCTCTCCACTGCTAGCAGAGTAGCGCTCCGATACTGTCCGGTACACACGGCAGCCGAGCTGCTTATACATATTTACTGCAACCCGATTTGATACTCTCACAAAGAGATCGACGAAAAATCCACCCTTTCTTTGGAAACATAAAACCAAAGAAAAACCACAGTAAGGAACAGCAGGTGAATGTATTGCTAAATAACCCATAACTTGTAATCTGACCAAGAGCAGGTCTGACGATGTCATATGCTAATCAAACACCTTTCACACTGCAGTAACAGATGCACTCCTTTCCCAAGGGACAAATCCGGTATAAGTTCAGATTTTATTCTATTTTTGCCATATAACCATTCTTTTATACCAGCCTGTAGGTTCAAAATTATGAACAGGAAGAACAGGGCAAGCTAAGCACTCGCACAGGTCTCATATACACATAAGAAATCTTTCATTAAAAAAAAAAATCATCTAAAAATCCACATTTTCAATTGCATTGGCTTAGGGACTGCCTCCTTCAATGTGCGTGGCAGGGGGCAGTGGCGGAACGGGTCACAAAGTTCAGTCACCTAACACAAGGCAGCCCTTCTCCTCACAAGGCAGATTCCTCAATGTGCAATTTTCCCATTTTACCAATTACAATGGGGTTGCCCTACCACCATGAGTTCAGGACATTTCCCTGTGGGTTCATTTGATGCTCAATTAAATCTTCAGCAAGTACAAGCAGCCAAGCATGACAAAAAGTAAGCTAAGGTACTGTCTGCCATACAGAATTGGTTCCAAGGCTGCCTGCAGGAACTGCAAAAATCTCATGATCACTGAACAAGCACGCTGGAGACCCTACGGGAAAGTGTTGACCCTCCATGAAACTCTCTTGCTGTCAAGACAAGGACCTTTTTCTATACAGTATCTCTATTAGAATTCAGGCTACACCCTACTCATTCTGGCAAGTTAGCTTTCATAGAAACCCTGAGATCTTACACCGCCACATGACAGTTTTAGTCTTGTTCTCTAATTACAGGGAATCCTCAGCGAATCAGAACACTACTTAAAGCAAAATTCCGGGTCTCTTTCATGCAAGTCAAATACCTAAGCCATGTCAGTTGAGAGGTTACTTTTAGAAGATTAAAGATAAGCATGGTACTCACACTTCTGAAATTTCTCCCAGTAGTTCCATCAATTTAGCAGCCAAACCCAGCTGTTGAAATTCCGGTGCGACAGAGAGAGCAGTAACATGTCCGTGCCACTCTTCCCCAGCCACAGAGCCTTCCGCTTTACCCAGTACTGCGAACGTACAGAGCATCAGAGCAGTAAGGAGCACCTTGGGAATAATGCACCACACGCAGCCACACGACTTTACAAAAAACCAAGCAGTCTACAAACAAACATTGCAATGATTGTGGTAAAGGCTTAAGCAGTGATTCTATGCTATTACTCAGTGATTCAGCAGCCACTAAGTTTCATTTTGATGCAGTATTACAGTTTTTTCTTTGTTAGTGTAAATAAATAAATGGATCTCCACAAATTCATTGTTTGAGGCGTGACTTCCAAATGCAAGTTTTAAGCAATTCTCTTGAGTCTTTAACTGAGCGGAATTCACGACTGAAGGAACGGAGGGCTAGAAGCCCAAAACTCACTCACCATCCCAGCAATTACTGAAGACTTTATTTGACTATGGGGCAATAGAGCTTGGGACGCTTTGCCAATGTGGCAAGAGAAAGCAAAGGCCCTGGAAACACTGGACGTTTAAGGAAAAATAAAAAATAAAAGCAGGGATGGGTGTGTGTTCTTCATAGTTCCTCTCCTTTCTACACAGAGCCAAGCTACTGTTAGCTCGTTAATGAATATGCAGACTTCCACAGGGCACTCTTATAAACATCAGGCACTGCTAAATAAGCAACTGATGGGGTGGGTACAGAGAAACCTTCCGTACAGCAAACGCTTTAAGCTTTACTGTTAAACACTTCATTTCCTGGGTCCCTACAAAGACTCCCATTCTGTGCCCACCTTCTCAAACCTGCCAAAAGAAGGGGAATAAAAACAACTGGAAGGAACAAATACATATATATACATATATATATATATATATACACACACACACACACATATATATATATATATATATATACACACACACATGTAAAAACACGGCGAATCTCTGTAATTAAAAAAATTAGGAAAGGATGCAATCATCCAAGTAATGAGGAGTTAACTGATGCGCTGCATCGGACAGTCTTGTCAAACTCATGCTGGTGAAACTAAGCTCATACCAGTTGGTTTACTGAAACACTTGTCATTTTGATTCAAGTATATGTATGCTAAGACATTCGGCTATAGAGTGAGTGCAAGAAAATACATTTTTGCACACTACAGCAAGAGACCTGCAAAGGGCCACGGTATAATATGCTTCAAAAGAGTCTGTGGTACAAGAAATTCAGCCTCATGGGCTGCTGGCTCAAACACACTGGTGGAACACTCTGTATAACTGGCCATACGCACGGTTTACACGGAGTGTTGTATGCAATGCACATGTTTAACTAGGTATTTATGGTTTAAGACTTGTTTTAGCTCCTAAGGCAGGCAGCCAGCAAAGATGTTTTCAAGAGTTAACAAGGAACAGAAATTAAAGGAGTTGCTGGTTTTAAGAAGCTGACTCATCATTGTTTTGAAAAATGGCACCATATGGATCACTGTTAATGCGCTTGTAGACAAAGCGAAAGACCTTGGGTTGCGGGCAGCTGTGCAGCTTTGTCTGAATCTTCTGAGGGTAGGTATCTTCTGTCAGTTGCTGCCGGGTGTCATCAACAAAAAGAAACAGGCTATAGTCTTCTGGATTCTCCACTCTAAACTTTTCAGCACAAAGCTGACATACATCTGCGGTAGTGATGTAGGGTCTTACTAGTAAGGTCTTTCCTGTACACGCACTGTTAACTTCCTGGAATGCAACACGAAGGTAGTTCTGTAGAATGAGAAAACAGACATCAGAAACAAAACCTCCAAACCTCATCCTCTGAAAACAGGAAGCTCAGCAACAAACAGCAATCCTCTCTATGTTCTAGTTGTGAAACGCACACCAGTGATTCCTGTACATTACAGCCACCTTGTGAATTGACGTTGGTGATAAGACTGTGGCAGGCATAACAAATTCATAAGTTGACATCCTCCTTTCCTTGGCTCACATTCTAACCCTGCAATTACAAACGAACAGATAGCAGTCTTAAAGCCCCATTGAAAACACCAGTGGTTTTAACGGGACTGGGTGTTTGGCCTTACTAGGAAACTAAATGCTGTGAAGCAAAATAAACATCAGAGGCTGTAGGACAAGGCCTCAAGAACAAGAGTCCAAGTACTGTTAGCCTGATGAATAAGACTTGTAGGGCACAAGCCCTGGGAACCAAGGAACAAGCCAACAGCAGACCCCTGAGCCGCTACAGCTGAGGAGGCAGCCAGGCGGACAGAGAAACAAGTAGCCAGATAAGGGAACGGATGGCGCCGATATGTAACTTTGTTAATCAAGAAAGCCGCCTAGAAAGAAACCCCCTAATCTTAGAATAGGAATTGTTGCTATAAGGTAAACTAATCGGTTCCTATTGTTTAAACGGTGTGTCTTAAATGTCAACCAATCAGTGTGTAATATGTAGAAGGTAGAGACGTATATAATTGTAAGAAAATCACTAATAAACTGACATCTTGCTTGCATCAAGCTGTGTCCCGTCTCCTCATTCGCCGCAAATTGGTGACCCTGACGTGATCCAGTGAAGGATCCGACGTGGAGGGGCTCTTGAATCACCTGAGCGACATGCAGCAAATCCCACAGAACTTTGAATGATCCGCTGAAAGGAAGCGGGAGCTGGCCGGCCTGAAATCCCTCCGGAGTTGAGAGGTGAGCTGTGGGAAATGCGTAATGGGGAATCGGGCTTCGTCCCCAGAAAGAGACGTTTATGAGCTTATGAAAGGTCTCCCTAACAAACATGAGAAAAGTATTTCTGGGCATGACCTTAAAGCAATGCTCAAGTGGGTGCAAGTAGATATGCCCGCAGTGACTGCATCTACAATTTTTACACGGGAACTTCAGGACAACACAGAGGTGAAATTGTGGGATTCTGCGACAAAAGGCAATACTGAGTCCCACCATCTGCTCTCTTCATGGAGAGTTATTTTTGAGACTCTGAAAGCACAAGAAGAAAAGGCAGAGGAAGGAGAGGAAGAGGAGTCGCATGCTCTTTACCAGCCTCTAAGTCACAGTGCTCTAAACCCCTGGGTGTCAATGCAGTTGAGTATCCGTCAGAGGAAGATCCCTTTGACCCAGGACTGACAGACCCTGAAAAAGGACCTGATTTATACTCTCCTGATCCACGCGATCTGTGGGCAAAAATAAAGAAACAAGCTTTAAGGGAGGTGGATTTAGAAATGGCTAAGACTATAGTTGCTCCGCTCTTGTACACTCAGGGTCGGGCAGGGGGACCACGATGGGAGGCTCTTTCTTTTTCGGTTGTTAAGGAACTGCACCGCAAGAGGCAGCATGCCCAAGAGATGATGCTGCAACTGCTGGTCAATACTATTGAAGAGAAGCGTCACACAATATGTTCATCATAAGGAAAAAGAAAAAAACCCAACCCTCTGCCAGCAACACACAAGGGTGTTGATCCACAGGTTGCTGCACGATAAACCATTCACACTCTTTATGCTGCAGCATGCAAAAGGCAATCCATTTTCATGCAGGACATTTCCATCACATTAACCAATGGCAACTTAGTGTCTGAGCCTGATGTAACCAAATTTCATCTAACAGGCTTAGAGGGAGGCAGAAAGAAAATTTACTCTGCAACATTAAAGTAAAACCGTATGATCACGAGGCAAAAGCTGGATCTTTTTTCTCTGCTGAAATTCACACATGTGCACAACTGATAACATAGATTAATTCTAAACAAGTCCTACAAGCAAACGTAGTTCTACGTTTCAAAAAGTATTTAAAAAGTAAAATAAAAAGCAACTGGAAAAAAACACACCCAACCACAAAACACTTTTGGACACATGAGCAAAGCAGCCTGCCATCACGTGCTTTTTTGCAAAAAACTAACTGCAATTAGAAACTAAAAGCAGTAAAATGAAAGGAGATGGAAAAAATGACAGTAAGAAAGACCTGTTTATTTACTGAGCTGATACTTACGTTTGTACGCTGAATAAATTAAGCATGCTAAATCACAATGGCAAAAATTCACGTTTCCTAAGAACAAGCTGTTAAAAGCTAAGACTGAGAAGAATGCTCATATGACTTCAGTTCCAAAGAGCACTCTGGGTTTTTAATAAACTTTTGATAGCTTGCAGACTGAAACACTGGAACTTTGCAACAGCTTTTAAACCATTAGGACTGAGCAGAACTAATCCATTTTTGTTAGCCGGTGTGAAGAAAAAATAAATTAAAAAAAATCAAATCAGCTCTAAATAAGGCAAAGCACACTACAGTTTCAATTTCTAAAGTAGCTAACACACAGAAGACCTGTTTTTCGATGCTTCTAGATGGACAGGATTGCTTCAAGGAGAGGCTGAGGTTTGTGCAAATGCCTGTAACTCATATAGTAAGTATCAAAATTCTTTATGCAGTATCAGCAAGTTGTATTTCATCATCATCAAAATACCGGATTTTTTGCTTTTCCATCCTTTTGAGGGAGGGAGGATGAAGGCCTTTCCAGGACCCAAAAGCTGGTGGTAAGGCTGTGAGACAGCACCACAGACATGTAGTGACCACATCCTGGTTCAATGTGGGAAAGATGAGTTGAGCTGAAGCTGTGTTACACATACCTTGTAGGGAAGGTGCTTCATGTCAGGACTGCAGATGTGGAGAAGGGAGATGGAAAACTGGCATTCTGGGCAGGCAGCAAAGTGCTTGAATTTGTGCCAAGCATAGCCTGGAAGCGGAGCGACCTTACTGATTTGAGGCTCTCTTTCAAAGAGTCAAAGGAGCAGCCCTGGACACAGCTGGTGCCAGCTCTTCCCGTGCTCCCCTGCATCTTCCAGCATCCAGCACGGCGGCCAGCTGTACAGGTAGCTTGGCTGAAGTTCAGTTGCTGAGGAAGAGAAGGTGAAACTGAATACAAGATCCTGCTGAAAAAAATCTTCTGTCATTTAGTCATCCAGCAGAAATACAAAGGTGATTAATTTTCCTATTAAGCGTAATATTTTGCTAGAAAGAACAAAGAATCAAGCTACTTGAATGTGACACCTAACTACAGGTAAGCAGAATATAAAATGGATCCCAGTAAGATGGACTAGCTTTGTGCGCTTGCCACAGTTTGGAATTTCTGTTTGTCAGTTCTCCTGTTCCTAAGAGAGGCATATTGTGGGAGACTGCTGCTTTTCCCAGCTCCTTCCTGTTCAGTGATGTGCTGTGGTTGTTTGCATGGACACTGATAAAGCAGAAGGAGCCACAAGTGAAAGGTTTAATTACCTCCTGATGACCCCATGCCTTCATTTATCAAGCTCTTAGCTACATCATAACTTATTGACGGTTGTTGTTAGCCTCTCCAGCAGCTTTGCACTGTGGTATGGACTGTAAACAACCAGACACAAAGGAGTAAATCCTTTCTTCTCGATTCCAACATCCTCCTTGCTTCAGTTCGCAAACTGATGCATCTGGACAGACAGCAGCACGCCTATCTACGTAACAATCTTTTCCTATATGAAAGGCATGCAGACTTGGTTTTAAAAGATAAAGTAATCCCGACTGTTTTGTTATTCTTCAGTTGGAGTTACTGCCCTACTCTGAAAGAGCAGTAAGAAATGGGAGGGGGGAGAAAAAAAACCCACAAAACAAACTACAAACATGAAGACATCCACAATACAGAACTCTACTCCTTGCTTAAACTTTCAAATTGTAGGCAAGCTTTTCTGCCAAGTCTCCTCTCTATTACCCACGGTAAGCCACCAATCGCTACTGGGGAGTTGTGATGATTTATACCACTGGAAATCTGGGTTTGTTCTTTTTAACAGCAAAGCGTACAAAGAAGCTGAATCTAAAATACAATTTGGTCTGTCCTCGCTCTGCACGACTTAAATACAAAGGACAGTGGGAAAGCTCCATTATTTAGTGTTTCCTTTATACCATCATAACCACACTCTGTTATGAAGTGGAAAGACTTTGAAACAGAGGCAAATTTGCCAGCCATCTTCTCAGCACTGCTTCACACCACTTGTGGCCCCAAGGAAATCATTATGAATCATACTTCTCAAATGGAGATTTCCAACAAAACAACCATCCCCTGGGCTTTTTTTCTCTTCAGCCTAAAGCTCTACCTGAAAATCATCAACTGAAGGCATTGTTCTGTTAGTTGTCCTCCTCTTGTGCCATTGCCGGAGAGTATCTCTAGCTTCTGAACTCAGCAGCTGGGCAGCCTGGTCTTCCTGGAAGTTCTTGATCAGCAAAAGTGCTCCATAAGCACTTGCCAAGGAATATCCTCCTGTGAAGGACAGCAGGGGAAGAACAATTCACAGTGGTTGCAAACACCACGCCAGTTCCAACGGGTCACAGTCAAAAGTACAAACGATTTCTGTTTTGTTTTTTTTTAATAAACAGACGCACACATACACGAAAGTCACTGCATTCTATGGCCAAAATATTTATACGTAAAGAAAAACAGCTTACTTGCCTGCAAAATACTGGACAGTGTGTTCTCAGCTGCTAAGAGCCGTGCAGTGGTTGCCTGGGCTCCATATTATCAAAGTGGTGCAACAGTATCCATCTCTGGGTCCGCTAGCGCTGGGGGTGGCCGGTTATTTAAATGACCAGTGTCGCTCCTTTACTCCTGAGTGTTTTTACAAAGGTGGAACATGAGTTTTCTTCTAAACAGTTTCCAAACAGCGATTTGTTTTCTTCCTGAGCTTCAAGCGGGGATCAAACAAACACAGCTGTTTAAACGACATAAAAGACCATCTACCACTGTTCAGGAACTTAAAAGTGACCCCCTTAGTGGCAACAAAGCAATGACCGAGCGTGTGATTTGTACCTGGAAGCATCCCAAAGGTTTTGCTTTTGTTTTTAAAAGGCAGGCTGTGTTTGTTCACCTATGTCCAACACTACATCCAACTAGTTCAGGAGGCAGCGTGTACAGCTCTCCAGACTTCACCTTTATTACATGAGTGGAGAACAAAGTACAGCCACAACAGAGTTGCCGATGTACAAAAGGAGCTGCAGGTCACAAAGGAAAAGGACTCTCAGCAGGAGGCAACAGTCCTCAGCAACCAGGAGAAACAGAAGACAGGCTATCATATATTTCTCTTGCTCTTTAAGTAAACTATTTGAGTGGGAGCGTTCAATTAAGAGGCAGCACGGTCTATTTGTGGAGTCATTCAGAGATGCAGTCTATGCTCACAGTAGTGCTTTCTGTATTACCGACAGCATCCTCTCGCTTTCAGCTCTGTGATGAGTTCAATACGTGGAAGACACGCAAGACCCACCAGACAAACTGGAAAATACATTTACATTTGAACCGCACAACCCCAAAGCACTAAACAATTTTTCCTGCACCGTACAGTTTAACTAGTGCACAAACAGGGCCAGCCAATAGATGAATGACTTTTGCTACATTAAAAACGACACGACTTAACAGCCCAGTAAATATTTCTGCCTTTCAAGCGTGTTAATGATCTCCAGCTTCACATCTCAAGTATTTTCTGTCCTAAGATTCCTGAACAATGCACCCTGCACACAAAGCAGGGAACAAACTAGTACTGAACCAGAGGAAACCTGACACAGTTCTGTCATGCATATCGGCATGTAAAAGGATACAGCAATTTCAGCAACCCAAGAGATAGCAGAAATGGGACGTATACACATATACTTAACTCACAGCTGAGCTTGGTCACAAGAACCTTTGAAACTTCCTCATAAACTGATAGATTCTGGGGCCTACCAAGGGCTGGCAGAATACCTCTTTGTTAAAACCACCACCGTGAAAACAAAGGAGGGAGATTTCCTTGCCTCTAGCAGACTTCAGCCATTGTTCAAGAGTGCCTTAAGAAACATATTCCTAGGCCTCATAAAAATACTCTGTGAGAAGCAAGTATCGGGCATAAACCAGGATCATTAAGGGGGGCAACATTCTCAAAAGCACTCTCCCCAGAGGGGCAGAGAATTCCCCCAAAGATTTTACAAAGCACCTAACCCGGGTCCCATTCCAGGTCTCACAACTCAATTGAATGCTGCAGACCCAGACATACTCTCGGGACATTTTCAGGCACAGAAGGATAACCACAGTTGGCACCCACACAGCCTATGTTTGCTTGCTAAGTCAGGACGCCTCCTCCTTCTTGGCAGAAAACAACATACTCCCTCCTAAGACGTCGGTAGATTCCCAGGTCACTTGGGGCTGTAACTCTGCAAGCTAACCAGCCTTCTCTTATTTTAAGGTGGAAATAATTACAAGGTTCTCTTGTTACACTACCGCCATCACCGACTACATGACTCCATCAAAAGGGTTTCTACTCAAACGAGGTGAGGAAGAATCCCCCTTCCCCAGCCCTCCACTCAGTTCTAATAGCAGTTGATTACCTTCTCCATGCAGCAAAGATGGATCCAGCAATTCCACCATGTATTCAGTTTCAGTATCCAGCTCCAGCGTATCACCCTGGGCCAGCACATATGCCAACACAGGCAAGAAGTCATCAGCTCCAAACAGCCTCCCTGGGTCAAAGAGAACAAAGGCAGCGATAGACAAATCACACCCTTTTACCAGTTTCGGTGTTTGAAAGGAAAGTGTTATTTTGCTGCCTTTACTGACCGAGTTTGTATTACTCTAGAGCCTCTCGTTACGGATGTGCAGCAAAGAGAACATCATCGGACACTTGGTGGGCAGCGTCCAGCTTCATCTTGTACTTCTAACGAGCACAAACTGGATGACGCCGACCTTGAAGCACGCAAGGGAATTTAAAGACTGGGCTCACCTTGGTGTCAGCTCAACTGGTGAACTCACAAGAGGTAGCCATGCCAGTCTGGCCTGACCTCCACCCGCACTTCTGTCAGTGGCTAAAAGAAAATCAATGGGCATTTTCTTTATACGTGCACGGACGACGTCCCCTTTCTGGAAGGATCCAGCCACAAGTATCCGTTCCTGAGTCCGAAACCCAGCAGAGAAGCCTGTATATAAAAGCCTATTAGATTTTACATGAAAACTCTGCACATTTCCTTGATGGATCATGGTTAAAAACACCAGTGAGCAAAGCCTCACGTAACTCCCAACTAGCTGGTGAAGCATCATCAGTAACAACAGCACGCAACACACAGAGGCTCTGCTGTACCTAGGTCTGTATGTGTTCCTCTTACCGCATTTAAACTTTCTCTTTAGAAAACGCTATGTGGCTAGATCTCTGGGTCTGGCCAAACTGTGCTCATTGCAGAAGCGGTGTGATGGTCACTTGAAACATCAAGATCGGGAGCCAGTTTAAACTATGGCGAAACTCCAGAGGACTGAAGGGCTGATATTGAAAGTCAGACCAGCTAAGACATACCCTCCAGGTATTACACTATTATATGGCTGAGATTACAGGACAAAGCAGGTACTGGAAACAGGTGCTGGCTCGATGCCACATTTTAAAACTTTACATGACAAAGCAAGACAACCCCAAGGAGCATTTGCTGCATCTTAGCCCAAGCCCCTCAGTACAATGGTTCACCAGAAGCCTCTCAGTACTTTTCTTTTGCATGTTGGGAATACCTTACTCAATGTGATAATACAGTATGGAGAAAAAACCAAAGTTTACATCACTTTGGGCAAAGATTCCTATATACATTTTAAAATGCAGGATTTTGCACAGAAATAAGCCAGGTCTAAGCTCCTGCCCAAATCTTGCCAAAGTGCCTGGGGGTCTTTTACAGCCTCAAGCTTTCACCATTCACCTCAAGTCTCAAAAGAAAGCAAGCATCCTGATCGGCACAGAGCCCAGCTGCAGATTCAGCGCTCGAAAGAAAACTGCCAACCACCTGCAGCAGCTTATACTTTCTTAAGAGAAAAAAATCTTCCACTACCACCAGCATTGCTTCACCTTAGCTCGTGACCTACCACGGCAGCGTATGATAAGATGTCAGGCAATAGAGCTGCACCTATGAATTCATGCTGTCCAGCACAGCGTTTTAACTGTGCCACTGACTAATCAAGCGGGTCTTAACTGGTCTGTGGTTCCATTTCACCATCTAGGTTTCAAGTCACTTTGGGACTCCTGCTACAGCGTAAAAATAGATGTTATTTCTCTTGCAAAAACACAAAGAAATTGTCCAAATGAGAACGTTCAGAGGCACAGCAAACCCAAAACACTGGATCAGGGGCTGCTTTCCTCCAGCCATTAACACAGAGCCCTTGTAATTGTCATATTGCATACACACTGCTGAATTACTACAGCTAGATACTGGGTGCATCCTTTATTACGATTTCCAGGAAAATACTAATTTAGAACCAGTGTCAAATTCTAGGCTTACAGGACAGCCTTTCTGACAGCCAAATTCAAATGCCTACAGTCAAGCAAAGCTGGTGGTTGGGTTTTTTTTTTAAGCTGCTTCACAACTCTGCTTCACACTGAATTTGTAAGATGTGCTGCCAGATGCAGAGAGATCAGGAAGGAAGCAGAGGAAGAATCCCTCTCAAAAGGGCAAGGAGATGCTACAAGAGCTCCAGGAGGAGGAGACAAAGCTGCAGAATCAGGTGGTCTCATCTCCTCCACCAAAACACAACCCCAGGTTTAGAAAAACAATGACCTTGAACCACAGGAAGCACCATACCTGAGTTATTCTCCATAACAGTATAAATCAATTTGCAAACTCTCAGCAGCAGCATGACTTTCTTTTCAGGTGAATACATCTTCTGCGTGGTCACAGACTTTCAACATCCACATAGTCTGGTGTTGGAACAAACACGCCCGGTTCCTGAGGATTCCTCTGCCGCACCACCTGAAGGTTTTCCTTCAGTTGTTTCCAAAAACCATCTGCAGTATGAAACACTTTCAACATTGCTTCATTATGGCTCTTCAACAGCTTCAGAATGCACTTATGCATGGCCTTCTCCAGGACAACATCTGCAACGGGAAAACACAAGTTGAGCTGTCTTCCTCCTCTAGAGCAGAGCCAGTAGTAACAACCCCTCCCAAGAGACACTGTAGAGCAAGACCTACTTGCTAAGGCTTAGTTATTACAGAAGCTGAGTCTCCAGATGTTTGTCAACAAGAAAATAAAAGGCAGAACAGAATCTGTATTCTATTTTCATTTCTGACAACGTGGGAAGTACAAAAAAACCCACAAAGGCAGACTACAAATTGTCACAACAAAAAAAAACCCAACAAAAAAAGAAATAAACCCCAAAACAAAGCAGCAAGCAAGCAGCAGCTCCAGTTAACTTTTTCTTTTGTTGGCCAGAAGTGTCCCGGTTTTATTTTACTTTGAGCTTAGACTTTAATTCTGAAACTTGAAGCATAACACAGTCAAAACCCTAACTTTTGTCTGCTTTGGCATGAAAGCCCATCTTTTTTTGCATGGTTTCCATCAGAAACTATAACTCACCCAGGGTCTCCTAAAACTTGGCTCAGCTTTAAGATCTTTATGATGCTGGACAGATTACGGGCACTAAACTATAAATGAAAACCAAGCTGCGTTTATCCAGCTTCAGATTTCATCATGCAAGCTTATATACAGCTTTGTCATCAAGTCTGAAGTTCTTTGTTTGGCAATAGTGTGCACATGGCACAGTAACCTCTCAGTTATTTTTCTTTTATTCTTGTTTTACTCAAGGTTTTCTTTAACAGTCAGTCTCCATTTCCAAGGTACAGAACACATCAACAGAGAAAGCTCTTTGGTAAATATTTTCTTTGAAAACCTTTACTTTGTAAGTGAATTTTCTCTCCCACTCAGCCTCCCTATGACAACATAGCTTACATTAATAATTAGCTTATATCCATTATTTGTACTATAGTGAACCGCCACAAGCACAATAGAAACTAAGGACCCTTCAGCCTGGCCACAGCACAAACACCCTGGCGATGGGGCAGGACCAGAGCCCAGACTAGGCAGATGTATTAGGGGAGCACAGGGACCGAGAAGAGAAAGAGGAGAGGCCGTGTCACCACTAGATCACACATTTATACAGGCTAACAGTGGACATCCCTGCTGCTAGCGGCAACTCAAATGTTTCGTTAAACCTCATGCCCTTTCCAGGTTCTTTCCCTGTTCTTACATGTTTCTCCTAGACCAGTCTCTTTTTTTCTCCCCCTGGCCTGCCCTTTTTGGGGGTGGTTTTTTTTTTTTTGGAAATTGCAGGCTATTCCTAAGGCTTGGGATTTACACACACACACACTCCCCTCCAAATAAACATTACCTACTACTTTCGTTTTCTTGCTTTTGCTTTATGTTTTCATTTATTTTATCCTTGTGTTCAACCAATTTTCCTTTTGTGCCTTCAGACTGCTCTTTCTCATACAAACACACCCTTCACACACTCCTCACCTTATGGTGTCTTTGCTTCACATGTAGCATTTATTCTGTACTTGTCTGGCACACAATTCCCAAATGTCCAACCCTATTGGGAGCTCCCATCTCCCCTGTCCCAATTCTGCTGGGGCTTTGGTAGCTTCTCTTACTATTTTCCCCTTCCGAGATCCTGATGGAGGTGGCAAAGCCATGTCTGCTTCATTCCCAGACGCTTCAAACACATCTAGGTGCTCTCTCATGGAGCCTGCAAAAAGGTGGAAAGAGTGAATGTGAGGAGCAGCACTTGCCCTCTGATTTTCTATAGCCACCAGTAAAGGCATAACCAGTCTGACACATGGTCTTGATGGCCTGTCACACAGCGTGAAGGGCAGATCTAGCTTCCCACCAGACCAAAGCCACCAATTATACATAACAAGCGGCAACATTTCAAATGACTGATCTGGTAGAGCCACACAATCACCATTGACAGCACTACCAAACCCAGCCAGGAAAGCAGAAGCATCACCCTTCTGCACAGTGATAGAAACTGCCTCTCCCTGCTATCAGAGCCATCCTCAGGGCTCACAGGGCAGAAATATTTTTCCACCAAGAAAAATGCACAAATCTCACCCACTGGTATGTTAGCTAGCTGAATTTCTAGAGCAGGAGTCCTCAAACTACGGCCCGCAGGCCAGATACAGCCCCCCAGGGTCCTCAATCCGGCCCCCAGTATCTACAGACCCCCCCTGCCCCTGCCAGGGGTTGGGGGGGGAGGGGGCGGGGAAGGGAACCAAGCAACTGCAGATGACTGCCTGCCACTTCATCTGCACGCCGCCCCCCTGTTTAAAAAGTTTTGGGACCCCTGTTCTAGAGGGTACACATAGTTCCTTGGTAGCTTCACTGATTTTTATTTTATTTTTTTTACAGTTCAGCTTGCTTCCTTTATTTATACTGCCTGTTCAGTTTTCTAAAAAAAGTGAAACCGTCAAATGCTTTGCTTGTAAGTGGAACATCTCTGCAGTTTGCATTCCAAGTGCCTATCTCATTTAAGTCAAAATTAAAGCAGTCTGTGCCACCAAGCACTGGATTAAAGAACTCTCTATGCCCACGTTAACTCCCACAGGCTTCCACTGGACATGACTAGTTAACATCAGACATCCTTCCCCTCAGCAAAGCGGGGTCATCACCACATCTGGTCACAGGAGGCTCAATAAACTGTAAAGAGTTCAGCACAGATCCCCAGAGCCCTTGGTCCAAAAACAAGGGAGCACCTAGCTTAGGATGGGACATCGGAAAACTCAGTACACTTCTCCGATCCTCTTTATAGGCTCCAGCCCGGCTGGTTCAGCTGCTGCCTGCAGCATCAGCACAGAGGGAGCTGCAGAAACCGTCCCTCCCCAGAGGCTACAGGAACTGGACGTGGCAGGCAGGGAAAACTCCTCCATAGAGCCCCAGTCCCTGGTCGGGGCCAGGCTTGTTACCTGTAGGCAAGAAGTAGAAGCCTCAAGCCTTCTGCCCTCAACCCTCGCTTAGTGCTGCTCCCACAGCTTCCCGTGCAGATGAGCGTCGCAGGAGGCGTTATTTCACATTGGCAGTTTGTCACGGGCTCCAAAAGCAGTGCCTGCAAATGGCTCCGAAATGTACTTGATCACACTCCACATTTACTCTAAAAACTTAAATCTGAAGCAGCACAGAGAAACAGAGCAGATAACTCACATGGCTGTGCTCAAAGCTCTGAACAGGGTCTAAATACTTATTGCTGAAGGCTGTTCCTAATGGTTTCTGTGCCGTTAAGGCAATCGGGTAAACAAAAACAGGACAGAACATTGAGTAAAGCATCCTTCAGTGCTGTCCAGTGACTCTGTTACAGCTAATAGGAATCAAATTAAATAAAGGACATAGCCTCTCTTTGGAATCGCAGCCGTAACTGCCTTGGCTCCGTAAGGGCAGACCGAGAGAGACTGTCATTTTAATGCAGCACGTTTGCACAGAACTAGAAAATGAGGAGGTGACTAAGACATGGCAGTGTGTCTGAGGCGGTTGTTGTTCTAAAAAACAAAACAAAAAATCACAACCAAAAAAGCCCACCAAACCAAACAAAAAACCCCACCCCAAAACAACACACAGCCTTTTATTCTCTCTCGTGAATTCTTGGAATAGTCATAAGAACCACAGAGTTCTGCCCTCAAATTAAAAGTGGCAAATTCCAGCAAGTTGAAGCGGCCAACAACACAGCAAGATTGATAAACACTGGAATTATTTCTCAATGGTCAATAAACAACCCTACGTATCCTAATTAATAGAAAACCTATAGAAACGTTTAGATTATTATGAAAGCCTGGAAGGACAGCATTTCTAGTAATCTGGGTCCTAGACCAATATTCAGTGTCAGAAGACACCTATAAGCTGTTTATCCTTTCTACTGAACTGCTGTTACTGCTGCCTTTCAGAGAAAGGTGTTTCTGGATCCGATCCCCCAAATCAATTCCCAGCTAGCAGTTTTCACTGATTAAATAAAAAAAAGTATAGGAGGGTCATCCCCCCCAGGCAAATGAGCATCTAAGTTCTGAACTGAGGACTGATTTGTTGCATATGAACATCTCTGTATACTCCCCAAATCCAAACTGGCAACAAAAATTCTTGTTTGCTTCGGCATATGCAAAGTGTTTTCAGCTGTCCTCCCAGGTTGCTTAATACTCTTCAAGCCAAAACAGACACTCTTCGGGTTTTGTGGGGGTAGGGGTTTTTTGTTTGTTTTGCTTTTTAACTGAGCATCATTTGAGCTGAGCACCATGTAGTGTTCCTGAAGTGATACTTATCAATCATTAGCCTCTAGCCTCAAAATGGGAACAGGAAGTGATCTGATAAATGAATTGTAAAGGCAAACCAGCTCGTTTTGTCATGACTTGTGGATGCATCTCTATCCTGTGCTGACGTGCTATTTTGTTTTGCCACAAACCCCACAAGTCTGCATCTGGAAAGGACAACGTAGTAGTCATCACCACTGTCCTTACACAGCCTCTTTACAGCCTCACTGCCTGAAACTGCAGGCGTGCTCTTGCCTTTTCCTGGCTTCAGTTTACCTGTTACCCACTACTGTTGCTCCACGGAGATTACCTGTCAAACTTCAGATTTACATACAAGCCCTGATCATCACCTACGACAGAAAAACCATCCATCCATAAAAGAAGGGCTCAGTAAGAGACTGAACGAGCCTGGGAACCACCACAAAAAGGCACAGTCCTGTAAAGTAACGTTGCCTGGGAGGCTGAAAGCAGAAGGCTGCTTTAGAACACCACGGTGTGTGGTGTGTATGTGCAGAATACACGACTACGCTGCATTTGCTTTCTTATAGCTCTTCCTAATGTCTTGCACATGTATAGACTGGCATGACTGATACAGATCTATTTCAAGACACCTCATGTCAGGATGGCCAGGTGTCCAGCTCTTGGTGGACATCTACAGTGACACATGCCTCACCCCTTGTGCAGACAAGGGCATCTCCTCCAAAGAAGCAAGGCTCGAAAATCAAGACCTCACACAACCTATATGCCTTGATAATCTGCACAACCCTGAAAAGAAAGGTAGGACTGAGGCAGGTGATGGATAGGTGGTGGTGCCAGGAGCTAAACAACTAGGGAAGACAGGTCTCCGGGTAAACCTCCTCCCATTTTACCCGCCTAAAGCATGCCAATGAATGACAGAACTATCTGTGCTAGGTCTGGTTTGCTTTGTTCAGCTGTGGGTTAATTAAAACTCACGTTATGGCAGTGTGGTAAATACCTATCTTTTCTTAAAGAAGAGGTAATAAAGGACCATGGAATAAGTCACAAAGCAAATCAAAGGGATGCCTGGGAAAGGGAGAACCAAATCCTCTGCTCGGCACTTTTACCGCTTGTTTCTTACTTGCCCTATCTGCCTGCTCCTATAGCGAAAGGAGCAGTGGTGAGGGACACAGTGGTTGGCCTCGACTCAATATGAAAAGATACTAGGATGAACCACAGGGTAAGGGAATGGGACACCAAAACAAATGTACAAGCACCTAAAAAGTAACGCAGCACTAGAAAACAGTCACAATTTTTTTTTCCCCAAGAGCCAGTAGTGTCATACCATTCTAATTCCTTTAAGAGGATAACTGGATCAGCGAAGTAGAGTTCCCTAGGGATGGGATGAGTTCCTAGAGTTCCTAGAGTTCCTAGGGGATGGGCTGTATCCTAACCTTTTTAAAGCCTAAAACCCTATTCCATGCAAATCTCCTATAAGCAAACAAGGGAAATCCTGTCATGCTGTAATTACCATAAGGTGGGTGGCTTGAACGGGTGTATAAAATACTGCACTTGGAGCCCAAGACAGGTATTTGCACAGGGGTCAGCCATGATGTCAGAGCAGAGACTTTACATACAAAATCTGCACATGACATCACAGCACGGGTGGAAGAAGGGCAGCCCCAGTCCTTCGCAGACCAGGTTTAATTAATAAGTGAGAAACGGGCCTAAAGCTAACGTGACAAAATCTCATGAGAACAAAAGTAAAACATTGCCTCTCAGCAAGAGGAATACAAAAGCAAAAGCGCTGCTCAAAGCAGCCTCCCCGGAGCAGCCGGCAGAGTGACTCAGCAGGGGACGGGCTGCGCCCCTGCACACCGCAGCTCTGCCCGCCCGCAGACCCCAGCCCCTGCCGCAGGGCATGGCCTGCCAGCCAGGGACCAGCACAACCTCTCCAAGCCTCCTGCAACACCCAGCGTTTAAGAATCCATTACAGATGAGACATACCAAAGCAAAGAACAGACAGTATTGTTTAGGCACCTTCCCACACAACCAGTTAATACCTTATGGCCAAATTACTGAAGCAGCCAGTCGTTTCTTGGGCTGGGCCCAGGCTTGGGCATTGAGACCGAAGCTGTTCGGGTGCCCACCCTGCCTGGTAGAACAGCGACAGTCGGCTTGATTCCCTTCTCTTCACAGACAAGATGATGCAGTATTACCGTTAGATTGCAACACTACCAGAATCATTCCCGGTTTGTATTGAAGTACAACAGTAAGTGTTATGACACACAACATGTTAAAAAAGCAGAGGAGAGGTTTACGTATAGCCAAGGACCACTTACTCCAACTTGTAACTAAACTGATAAATCAACTGAAATATATTTGTCAGGTAAGCATTAACACACACAAAGTAAACGCAGTAAGATGATAGTTTAGGCTTAAAGTTCAAGTCAGTGGAGCTTTCCCTGGTAAGAGGCTCATTCCTCTAACCAGCTTGTTCCATTTGTCAGCCTACCAGGATTTAAAGATTGGGCAGCAAACTCAAAAACAGATAAGCCAGCATTGTAGCCAATTACAATTAATTTAATACAATGACTACTGCAAACAATTTAATCTAACACAGTCTGTTGCCTTTACAGGCACGCGGTGACCTGGCTCAGGAACGGCACGGCGGCCGACCCCTGGCCGCGCGGTCCATCAGCTCACAGACACCAATGTGGTGGATGGCAAATGGCGTTTATTGCTGAACGACGTGACACTATATAGCCTGGGTTTACAATGTCACTTCCGTCTGCTTACATCATAAACCAAAAGCTGTTGGCTACCTGGAGGGGGGCCCTGTGTTTCCGTACAGCGCGAGATCTTCCGGCCGCCAGGCCCTACCTAGCAACAAGGCTCTTAGCCCTTGGTGCCTGTTTTCTAGTGGAAACATAGAAAGCACCCCAGATTTATCGCCTGTTGCAGTGGCTCTATGGTTTCAGGCCTCACAAAATTAAAAAGTCTCCCTACCACAAACCCTAGGAAAAAAAGGGTGGGCAGGGAATGCAAACAGTAGCAATGCCTGAACTACCATACAAAACTGCAGCTAAAATTTTCTTAGGAGGTATCTAGGACCTAATCTCCCTGGCCTTTTTGAGTCAAAAGGGCCAGCTCAATGGGCCAGCATACATAAAAATGTGCAGTCCCTCCAGACTACACCTTTGTAAAATGACTGCAGCAAGGACACTCCCAGTAAGTTGAACAATCGTTTACATTTTAGCGCTGTTTATGCTCTGAACAGTCAGAAATGTTCAGAATTCAGGCAGGAGCTCACTAGGTTCCTTCTCAGTCAAAGGAAAGATTGGACGAGATATATATATATCTTGTCTAATCACACACACATGAAGTCTGAAAGTCAGAGCACTGGTAATTCACTGTCCTTCCAGCCAAATCCATCAGGCACAGGTCACCTACTATCCTATCCTGCTACTCCAGGATAGGAATAAAATAGCAAACTTAAGTTCTGACTATGACCCAAGAATCTTTCTTTCTGTTCTTTCTAGACAGCAGGCCATGAAAACACTTGGCCCAATCCAAAAAAAATGCAACAAATCAGCAAAAGGTAGTTAGAAGCAAATAAAAATCATGCCCATCTCTTTAGAGAAATAGCCTGCCAGAGGAAGAAGCTTTAAATATACTTAACAGTTGTCCAGCAGAACAATAGAGATGTGAACTGAAAATACATTCCAGTAGGCACATCTTCCTTTCTGCTTCCAGTGTAATCCCACTAGAATACAGATTATTCCACACTGCAGCATCTAACACAGTTTATCAAAGGAACATTTGAATCCAGCCTCTCAGAGATACCAGCTTAGTGTTAATGAGACCCCATTTAGATAAAGAGCAGCAATACCGGGTGAGACAAGAGGTCTCTTCAATACTTCAAACCACATAAATTCCCTCTGTCACTGGCGGAGTTATCTCTCCCCACAGGGACACCAGCTGTCACAGGCTTTACCCAAGCCAAGAGACAATATGCCACTCAGGCAGAGGGGTTATTAACTGCTGATGTGGTCAGATCTGTTGTGAGGATGTAACAGCTCTGGTACACTTACATCTACCACTGTAAGCATTTAGATTTGCTTAAGAAGGGAACTAAGTACAATAGTTAGTAAAGGATACAATTCCTTTACAGATTTGCAGGAGCTCCTCACAAGCATACCAAACTCCATAGTAACCTGCATCCTGTCACCTCAGCATTTCCCAGACTACTCAAGACTGCCTTCCCTTTCATCGCATCTGTCGATTCTTCTACCTTTACCTTGTGGGATATCACGCTCCAGAGAGTCTAGAAAGTCAGTGGATGGGTCGAGGTCAGCCTTTTCCAGCAGGGTTTTATTCTTCAGCTTAACAGGCTCAGTGAAATGGAAATAGGAACTTAACTTTTTTGCCTCCATCAAAGAAAGACCTGCAAACAGCCACTGATGACCATTAACAGAGTGAGCTAGGCTAACGTTCGTCACACCATAGAGTATCGTATCGTTTCTCTAATGCCCACAGCATAGGAAAGAATCACAATCTTTCTTCAGTGGACTCCACAGAAGACCAAAGACTTGCCGGAAATGGGTGACATCAGTCATCGATGATGTGCATTGCACGCCATGCTAACTGCGGTCCTAGATGAGCAATGGGCACTGAGTTGAGACCAACCCTCTGTGCCCGTTTGGTTACACCCTATATCTAGAGAACTCACTGCAGCTATAAGTGCTAACCGCTGACATAAACTATGCACGGCAATGGCGGGTCCCACCTTCCCGGTGGCGCCGGCGGGCGCAGGCGGCCGGTGTGCCGGGGCTGAGGGCCCGGGCGGGCCGGGAGCCGCGCGGGGGGCGGCGGCCGTTCCCGCGCGGTGCGGGGCTGAGGGGAGCGGGGTGGCCGCGGCCCGGAGGCCGTGCGCAGGCCTGGGGCACCGCGGGCTTCGGGGAACGGCGGAGAAAGCAGGGCCCTGGAGAGCCTGGGCAGGCAGGGCAGGCTGTGCCGGGCCTGTGGGGAGCCAGCCCCGGCCCTGAGGGGCAGCAGCCCGCTCGGAATGCGGTTAGGGGTGGCTGCCCTGCCTAGGTCAATGGCCTCCATTTCAAGAGGCCCAAATCCAAATGTACGTCCAAAAGCAGGAGGGCATACGATTACACCACAAAGGATACCACAAAGGGCTCCACCTTCCTCATTTGTTACATGAACGGCAGCAAAAAAAAAAAAAAAAAAAATTAAAAAAATCCAAACCTCTGAATCTCATTACTTGCAGTGTCTTTTTTACAGTTCTTACCTAGCTCGTGTACATCTATAATCAATTGGCTCGTTTATAAACGACAGCACTCTTTGTGCTTTCACTCTTTGTGCAAGTCACTCTTTGGGAGCTCATTTTGCTGAATCCCATACAGACAGCCATGAAACAGTCCCTGCCCTTGCAACCTGACTTAGTACAAAATGCAATAAATAATGAGATTGTGTGGCTGTTTAAACAAACAGAATTTGTTTGACATCTTCAGGAAGCTGAAGCTTTTATATGTGTGCATTATATAAATAAATATATGTGTATGCACTTACATTTAAATCCATTGTCACATCATAAATTCTTGGGTTTCTTTTTCATGTTTCCTGTTCATTTCTAAGGAAAACAGTGATCCTGGAACTGCTGCCTGTAACAATTGTCACCTGCTGATCTGTCACGTGAAATCTTTAAGGAGCTGTGCAGCACACAATCTGACCCATTAGTTTTATGTACGCCACACAAAAAGCGACTCAGATTCCTGAAGATTAACCACCTCTCCTAGACACGAATCAGGCAGAACATGTAGGAGTGACTGCAAACTTTCTGTCCATGCTGTCACCTACCACTGTGCCATAGTCTGATTTTCTCTATGGGAATAGGCATTTTCAGGCTTTGTGAGCTCATTTAATCACTGATGTCTCTAGAATCACATGTTAATATGCTATGGCTCTCTGGCTAGTAAACAGAACTGCAAACCAGTCAGAGTCAACCTGAGATCTGAAGTGAATTTCTGCCACTGTCAACCACAGCTGGATTCAAACCAGATGCTAACAGCTGAGAGGCTCTTTAGCCTGTTATGGATCTTCTAAGCCACCCAGTGTCTAGTTTTTGCCAGTCCTGATTGAAGATTATCAACAAGGAAATCTATAGCTTAAGGAAATTCTTCCTGGTTCAGTGAAGTCTGGTGGGTAACTGTACTCTGCTTTGCTTTGTCTTGACCCCAATTACTGAACACTGATAAGGATCGGGAAGTAAGTGGTTGCATTATTTAACAAATGAAAGGTCAAAAGCGCTGCTATTCACTAAGGTCAGAGGTTACCATCACTGCTATTAAACAGTTTGAAAGCAGTTTCTCCCACCCGTTGCCATCCCAGGCTGGAGCAGCACTCGGGCAGCCAGGAGGGGAGAGAGGCACCAGGCATCATTCAGCCGGCTGCTGGCTAGGCGGCTTTGCGTGGACACCTGCTTCAGGGAGGGAAGGTGCCATGCTCCAGCAATGCCCAGCAGCTCCAGTCAGAGGACTGAGCTCTCCTGCCTTTGCACAGAACGTGTGTGTACCTGTGTGCCAAACAGCTTTAGCTCCTCCCAGCTCCACTCATTTAGAGCTGGCATCATTTTGGGTGAGAAATCTAACTCGGGTTCCCTTCCGCTCATCTTGAGCAAGGTACTGAATGAAGCTCACAGAACTGTTTACAGCATCAGAGTTAAAAATCCTGAAGTACCTGTAAGTTAATGCTGAGTGCACAGTGACTCCTGTATGCTTGCACAGCTTTATAAAACATTTGAAAAAACTTTCAGTGATTTAGGAGGAAGCTAGCTCACCTTCCTTTGCATTCTGTAGTATACTGATCTCAAGAGAAAGAAAAATAGTTATTAATCCATGTCAGCATTTCTGCTGGTACAGATTAAGAAGGCTACCCTCAAAATACTCTTGCAGGACAAACTGTTTCACTGTCCTGGGCACCCATTAGACTGACACTGCTCACGAGTTATACTGGTATCCATCATCCAGGTCACTTCAGTGTGGTGGGGACAGGCTGCAGTTGGTTCTGATGCACCAAGAAATAGATTGGGGTTATTCCTCCCAGGTGTGTTGAATATAAGGTCTGGTTTTCCTTCCACTTATCTCAAAAGTTCGGACTGTCTGGCTTCAGAAACAGTGTGGTTTTGAATCATTTTCCTGCGTGTAAGTCATTACTGTGTAAGGATAGTAAAAGATAGGAAACAAGAAAGAAAAGTACAGTTTTTCTCAATAAGGAAGGCATGATAGGTGGCTGCTTGACAGAAGGGGAGGAGGTTGTGGGTGACGAACAGTTGGACAAACTTCAAGAGCTGCAAAATGAAGCCTTGAGCTGTGCTGAGCATGAAGTAAGGAACTGCAGCCAAGTAACAGTTTAACAGGAATGGAAGGGACCAGGGGTGTCCCGACCTGGTATAATATAGACGCTTTCCTCTGGTTTGGAGATCGTACTGAATACAGAAAAACTCTGGGAATACTTTGACTGCAAGCTGTCCAAAGAATGTGGGTCTTTTGGCTTGTCTGGGACCAGTGCCATTGTCTCCATTACTGAGACCGGAGCTAGCTGTGTGCAGTCACTGGGAGACTCGGAAAGGAAGGGGTGAAGGTACAATGTGTGCTGTGGGCTGGGTTCCTCCACATCTGGAATCGAATCCCTGCAGTAGCATTCTCAGTAAGAAGGCAGCAAGAAATCAGGCTAGTAGGTCAGGATGGGAACAGCTGTGCTGAGATAAAAGAGGAATCTGTGGGATGACTGTGACAAGTCTTCCCTGGAGATTCTCTTTGGCGTAATCCGGGGCAGACATTATGTGTTATACTGCCCTACTCAGGAAGAAGGCACAAGAGCCAAAGAGCTTTGTCATTTTGTGACATGAAGTTTTCTATGTCTTTAAGGTTCATTTTGTATTTTTCATCCCTCCCCTAATAGCCTCTGTCTTCCTGACTGCTCTTGGCACAGGGGACAGGTAGAGTTTACTGGGGTAAGAAGTACTAATGTGCTGATTATATCATCTTGCCCAGGCATCACATGAGCAGCTGTGATTCTTCCAGCTGGCAGCTGAACACACACGTCTGTCTTTGTGTTTTTCAGGTACCCAGAGGGGTGAGATGCAGCCCTCTGACCTTGCAGCCACCATACTGCCAGTCAAACTGCCAGCAGTCTGAGTAGGAGGATGCTGTTGAGGAACCCTGGGAAAGACAAAACAGGACGGTGAGAAACTGCTACGTAAGTGTAGTCCTGGCTGTGATTAGGCTTCAGGAGGATTTAATGCATTGGTATAGGTATTAGCCGCATTTCAGGCTGCCCATCATCCTAGTGTCTTGGCACTAGCAGTCAATATATACACAAATATATACTCCAATATAATAAAGGGGTTCTTAGACATCCTAAGCAAGGACAGGCACTGCATGAAATACTGCCAAATTGTTTTAGTGATTCCCTGGAAGCAGCTTGCTGACAATGATCCCTGGTCTTTGCAAGTTCAGTTTTTACGGCTGACACTCATCTTGTCTCTACAAGCTGCAGTTGCTACAGCAAAGTGGTGGAAGAGCATGTCTTATAGTGGCAGGGACCTGAACGATTTAGGTTTATTCAGAGCCATGACCAAGATTACATATGACAGAGAGGAATGAATTGGCAGCCATCAGTAAGCACAGTCTTGGTATAACAAGGTTGAGTCAACTTGCCCTTGGAAGAAAGCCCAACAGGTTTGCAGCTTGCAGATGGCTCCAGGCAGAACCTCTGTAAACCATTTAAGCACAGGGGCAACAAAGACCTGGGTGATGCATGAGAAAAGCATGCAGCAAGCTGATGATGGGATAAGTGTTTCTGGCCTACTGCCTGAGAGCCCAGAGCAGAAGTAAGGAAGCGAATCCAGGGGAGCTCTGGGATCAGAGTAATCAACAAGGCAGATCTCATTAATTAAAGATGATGTTTTCAGAAAACATGCTCCTTCTAGTTAGCTGTTATAAATTGAGACCACAATGGATCATAATCCAATTAAAATTTTATTAATTATAGCAAGTAGAATATGAGCAAAGACAGCGCTGGAAGGCAGGGGAGTCTGCGCTCCACCAACTGCCGTACTGAGCAGTTCAAACAGTCCCTTTTTATACATCTTTACTTCCATGTTTATGAGGTAGTGGAGTCATGCTTTTGTTGTTAGGGGGGTCGTTTTCTGCCTCCTGCTGGTCTTCCTCCTTTGTCTCATTGCCCTGTTTCTGTCGGTTCCTGGACACCTGGTGGCATCCTGGACACCTGGTGGTGATCTTATCTTTTCACAAGTGGCATCCTGCACACCTGGCGGTGATCCTATCTTTTCACAAGCGGCATCCTGGACACCTGGCGGTTATCTTATCTTTTGTTGTCTAATCTTTACATTTACATATGGACTTAACATAAATTTAAATAAACAATACCCTAGTCCATAGTTTCTTACAATCCCCCCTTTTTCTTTTTATCCTATTATTGTTTATTAGACACTACTTTCATTCTCGGCACTGTGAACAAACCTTTTTCCACAATCCCAACATTTATCGTAACACTCACAAGGTAATACGTCACAATTACAATAGGCATAATTGGGTAATACATATAATAATAACATACAAAACCAAAACTTAAAAATAACACTTTTTCTTAACACATTCCCTTTTTTTTTTTTTTTTTTAACATGCGTCACTATCATGGCTAGACTATAGGGATTTCGCATGCACGGTCTTTCCAGATTTTTCCAACACATTCTGTGGGGCTTTAAAATCGCGCATGCGCATGTTCAAAGGTATACACGGACCATTCGCCTGATCAACAATGGCTACTGCGTGCCCAGATGAAGTCCCAAACCCATTTCCCGAGCTTACCACTCCGGTAAGTCTGTTAATGGTAACATTCATGGCACTATGGCCAAATGACAGGTCCCCGTTTTCAATGTAAGGTTTTTTTCACCACTAGACCACCACGTCACCTGCCAGAGAAGAAAGGTCTAGAGTGGACATTTCGCCCTCTGAACATTCTGTAAGGTGAGTGTTCTCAAAAAGTTTAACCTATATGGTTCATTAGAAAGAAGATCAAAATTTTATATATATATCTTTTTTTCCTGTTGCTGTTTAGGCAGAGGGTGCGTTTTTCTGTTGTCTCACATCAAGAACTTATGGCGGAGGTGAAAAAGTATAAAAGGCGTTTCCATATCGTCGTCTTTGCGTTCCTGGCGCTTGTTTTTATTGCTATTCTATTTTTTTTTTTTACTCAGCTTACATTATTATCTGAATTGTTAAGAGTTAATTGTTTCCAAATTCTTGTTGGCTATTAAAATGTTATTTTGTGTGTACATTTTGTCATACTACTCGCAGTTGTTTAACGCCATCGGGTGAAACCATAATAGCAAATTGCATGTTAGTTATAACGTGTTGAATTAATCTTATAAACATGGAACAACACATGGCAAAAACAATAAGGTGGCTAATCCACATAACAAATAAAATAGGATTCATTTTACCCAGGGGCTCCCGAGAAGCCAGGAAAACAAGTCAATATTCGTCTTTCCAAGTTCAGACGGGAACATGGGCTAACTTCCCTGTCTCTGATGTGATTTGTTTAACTACCTCACCATTGTCATCAATTTTCAAACAACAATTGGAAACATTTACTTTACCACAAACACCTCTTTCTTTGGCTAGCAGGTAGTCCAGAACCATCCTGTGTTGATAAATTGCATTTAACATCACAAGCTTTAGCTGTTTGATTAATAATAATTTCCAAGACAGCCTGTAGACGAATGATATGATTCAGATTGTAGATAGGTTCTCGAGCACCGTTAATGAGTTCATTAGGATTCCAATTGCAGGTTTATAATACTGTATGATACGTTGGGGTGTCCATTCATTTAATAAATATTGGTACCCCCTCAATTCTTGGGAGTCTGGAAAAATCAACTTGCCACTGTTGCCCTGGCTAATTTTCAAACACATTTCACATCGCTGAGTCACCTGTTTTATTACAGTATACAAGTTCTGCCCTATCAATTTCTGATTTAGACTTTTATATAAATTATCAGCTCCCCAATGCATCTTATTATGTTCTATTACGGCTGTGGTCCATATTAAATTGGATGGTACCACTATACGACCATCCCTCAAATAAGTCCACTTATTTATTTTATCATTCATGTCCTGAATGACCTTTAAGTTTTCTTTAGAATAATTTGGCTCCTGATCTGTACTTACAGTTTGGATTTTACCATCTGGTATTAAGGATAATTCTTCCTTTCCTACCTCCTCTGCTACTTGAATGACTTCATGGTCGGCCAGGCGGTTTCCAGTTTCCAAATCAGTGCCTTAATGGGCCCTCTTATGTTCTTCCTTCCTGGACGACCCTCTTATAACAGAGGGGGCCCTTCCTCACATCAAGGTCTGGCATGGCACATGTCCCCACCGCTCAACGCCTACTGGGTTGCAGCCAGCAGCAGAGCTCAAGATCCTTCTTGGTGGCAAACACAGAGGCCAACCCAGTCTTGCCCTTGATTGTGGTAGGAGGCACTTGACCAACCTTATTCCTTGTACTTCGTTGCCAATGCAGAGTTTCATCTGCACATCCCATAACAAGTCACAGTCATGGTAAAACACAGATTTACATTAGTAGAACTACTACAGAGTGTATTTTATTTTAGTTTTTATGCAATATTCCCCACAGCCTTGCTGACCAAGGGATATTGTTTTACCTGAACTAGGCAGGCCTCCTGTTTATCATTTTTACTGTAACAGGGAAAGCATTTTTCCCTTTACTTGGAATTTACTTTCAGATATACCTGGTTAAAGATTTCTTTTACTTCAGGGAGGTCCTCTCTTCCACTTTTCTGTTGAATTAAAGATAAGCTCAACATTTACTTTTAAAGGTTTCAGGATTTTTTTTCCTGGTGGCCAGCAGCTCCCACAACTGTAACAAATTCTTTTCACTGAAGTTTAACACCAAATAAGTTGGTTTTGTATTCACCAACTTTTCTACATCACGATTACCTTAGTAAAAATCAACTCGAACCTTTATCCAGTCCTATTCACAACTAACTTTCAAACATCTAAATTTCCCATCAGAGATTCACCTTTACTCTCCTCAGACCCACTGCCTGCCCTAGAGGGGCCGTTACCGGTCCTGTTGTGCTGCAAATGCTGCAGCAACCGGGGTGACATTGTCAGGTCCTTCTGCTCAATCGTCAGCAACAGCAACCCCCTCCTCCCCACCAGCAGAACGGTTCGGGGCAGGAGATGCTCTTCCTGCTCTGCAGGTTACACAAGCCTGCCTCTGCAGCAGCACTTCTGTTTTAACTCTTTCTTACCCTGAATGCAAATCTGCTACTTGCTGCTTTAAGTCTGTGTTCTTACATATCAGCCTTCGCAGGCAAACAGCAAACACCCTGCCATGCGTCCAGCGTGACTCAGCCGCACCTTCGAGGGGGTACGGGGGTTTGTACAAACTCACACCAATACTTTAACACTTTCACAGGTGTTTTGGTTTTTTTTTTTTTTGGTTTTTTTTTTGGTTTTTTTTTTTACTCTCCACCCCCCCCCCCCCCCCCCCGGCTTCAGATCTTACATACATTAGCACAAGTTTTTTTATCTTACAACGTGTTTCATTCTGGTTGCTCCATAGAAGGAACCACAACCTCCCCTCTGATCCTTTGGCATTGCTAATATTAAGAGATCTTGTGGAGCTAGGTTAATACCACACTCTTTTGCCACTCTGGGTGATTCCTCAGAGTGAAAAACATACCAGCATACATTACTTCATCCCATTTTTCCTCTCGCCTTAAAAATAACATTAATTTTAACAAAACATTATAATTCAGTGTGCCGTTTAAGGGCCATTTTCTCTGTCCCCTAACTTATACAGGGGCCACCACTGATTGCAGTACTTAGCCAAAGTTCTCTTATTCACGCTTCCCCCAGCTGCCCTCCTATTTCCTTCCAGTGACTTAGAACACATCCCAACAGAATCTTTCTTACTATTCCACCACTTTGTTTTCCCCCCATATTATCTCAATCGTTATCCCAGCCACAGACCACTCTAATTTCACTTACAGCTCTCTCTTTCTTATCCCAAGGCGTCCAAACCTTACAGTTAGGGCATTCAATTTCTTATCGCCACCATACATATAATAATTCTTTACACCATATACACTTTAAAACATACAGAGGTTCACATTCACCCCTCGGATGTTCAAGACAATAACCACATACCAACATTTGTAATATACTGAATGCAGAAATGTTCTCACATTTCCAGAATAAATGAGTATAACAATTATTAATAACCTTGTTATTATTAATTAAAAGGCCACTTTTCTCCACATTCCAGCTTATAAATCGGCCACCATTGATTACAATATTTTATCAATGTTTTCCTATTCACATTTCCACCAGCGGATCCTCCAATATCCTTCCAATGACTCAAAACACACCCTAGCGGATTTTTCTTTAAAATCCCACCACTCTGCTTTCCTCCCATTTTTCCCAGCTTACACTCACAGAACACACTTATCACTTACAGAATTACTACTTACAAAATGCAACACACAGGTATCTTTCTACAGCAACACCAAGAGCTCACTATTATTATCAAAAATATAGCCAAAATCACAGTAACAATTATCAAAGTCAAATTCCACATTCCATAAATCCGGTAACCAAAATAAGCAACACTGCAGCAAATAAGCTTGAAACAATGAATATTCCATTAACGCCTATACATATTCATTACCTGAACCCGCCTACCCTTTCTTCGTATGCTAATTAGCTTATCAGTCTTTCATGCTTGTGCAGATTCTTCCAAAAATTGTGGGCCGGGGTCTTTAGAATGTGGGCAGTGGTCTATGGGAGGAAGGCTGTAGGTCTTCCTCATGGTGTACTTTTCACCTTTTGCTCATTTGCAGTGTTCTTATCAGTCTGAGGTAATTTATGCCCTTGCTGGCCATCTGCTTTTCTTGCTTAATTATTTCTTTTACCCTTATCTGTCCTCTCCTGCTGAAGTGTTCCACTAAAGTTTTTCCCATGATTTTGCCACAAACTGAGTTTTGAGGAGCGCTTGCCCTAAAGGGTTGTCTGGATTTACCCCAGAGTACAGCTGAAGGGCTTTCCTCAGTCGTTCCAGCCACTCAGTGGGGCTCTCGTCTTTCTTTTGCATTTCATTAAATGCTTTATTGATATTCTGGCCACGGGGTACTGCTTCTCTAATCCCCTGAATTACTATAGTTCTCAGGTCCTGCATATGAGTTTTATGCACCGGATCCTGATTATCCCAATTAGGTCTTTGGAGTGGCCATTTAATATCTGCTTGGGGTCCCTGGGTTTCCTCCCAATCTTTTTCTGACCCACAGACTGGCCAAAAGACATTTTTAGAAATCTTCTTCCCTCCCCATATCTTAGTACAATATTCTATCACTTTCTGCTTATCTTTCCCTAGGGTTCCAGGGAAATATCTCCAATTGTCTAAGATATATGCCAGAGGGGTATTCTTGGGTACAGTGGGTACCCTTCCCATGGGAGTCGAAGGCTTGCTGCCCTTCGCCCCCATCTTCTGGAACATCCACAAACATACACTCACTCGCTCCCCTTGTTCCTGGCCCAGTCCCTCGCGGGAGATGGGAGACGCAGTACTTAAGAGTCCGCACTCGCTTGGTTCAGTATATCGAACCTCTCACTCGTTATATTCCAGGAAACCCAATCCCGCCCGAACGGCAAACCTTGCGAACAAATTCGCAATATACTTACGCGTCCTGCGTCTTCGTCCGGACTCCCGTGCACAGAATTTTTATGGGATTTTACCGGTTTCTCCTTTGCTCATTATTCTAGAATTTAGGTTCGTCGGTAAGGTTGGAGTAAGCTGTTGGTCGCGGGGCCGCGAAATGTCGCGGGGCGCCTCCCCGGAGGACCAAAGCCCACTGTTCCTTATCCGAGTCACGGCACCAGAAATTGTTATAAATTGAGACCACAATGGATCATAATCCAATTAAAATTGTATTAATTATAGCAAGTAGAATATGAGCAAAGACAGCGCTGGACGGCAGGGGAGTCTGCGCTCCACCAACTGCCGTACTGAGCAGTTCAAACAGTCCCTTTTTATACATCTTTACTTCCATGTTTATGAGGTAGTGGAGTCATGCTTTTGTTGTTAGGGGGGTCGTTTTCTGCCTCCTGCTGGTCTTCCTCCTTTGTCTCATTGCCCTGTTTCTGTCGGTTCCTGGACACCTGGTGGCATCCTGGACACCTGGTGGTGATCTTATCTTTTCACAAGTGGCATCCTGCACACCTGGCGGTGATCGTATCTTTTCACAAGCGGCATCCTGGACACCTGGCGGTTATCTTATCTTTTGTTGTCTAATCTTTACATTTACATATGGACTTAACATAAATTTAAATAAACAATACCCTAGTCCATAGTTTCTTACAATAGCTTTGCTTTTATCTAGGCAGAGGTTATTCCCGTTGGAGATATCTGCATCCCTCCCTTTGCCAGATAGTCAGAGACCACTGGCCTTTTTTCATGTCACTTTCTATAGCGATTGCCATTTCCAACACCTTTTTTTTTTTTTCCTCCTCAGGAAAATAGTTCCCAGTCTGAAATTTCTGCTCAGTCTCAGGCACCTGCTTAGAACTATTAATCTTTAAAAATGTGCAGGAGCCAGACACCAGCTGAGGTGGGGTGGGTGGCTTCAGATGTCTGTCTGCACCCTCCAAGCATCAAACACGCAGAGACCTCTCTGCTGTGTTTGCATCCCTGTCTCTGAGGCACTGACTTTTGTCAGCGGAGCTCAGGCATCTCCTCAGCAAGCCTTTTGCCTTTGTGTGGATTCACTCCTCCAATCTGCTGCTGAATTGCTTTGTTTGAACAACCCAGCTGCATCATGCTGATACTTTCATGTGGTTTCTCTTCCCAGTAATGGGGTGGAACCAGGTAAATTATATCTGAAAAGGGGAGGAAAAGAGGGCTCCCTGCACAGCATCTGCTGCAGAGTCTGTCCCTCCACATGCACTGTATGGCCCTCACCCTGCCAGCCTTGGAGTTGCTTAGCGCTAATAAAGGAGGGGTTTCCTCCTTTTTACCGCAAGACTGAAAAATATGTTCTGTCTAGTTCTGGAGAAAATGTTACTCCTCTGAAATTTCCAGCCTTTCTTTGCTGCCTGTACTCAGTTCTGGGCAGAGATTGAGGACATCTGAGATGACCCAGGAGAGAGAACAGCAGAGACCTCTGCCTAAACTGTTTGAATAGCTAATACCCTTTCCAAATACTGGCACCTGGGAATCCTTTAATGACTTGGATGGTGCTTTGGGTAGACTGAATATCTCCTTTCAGAAACAAAGACTTACTATTATCATGTATTTGTCTGACTTAAATCTTACAAGCAGTTAGAAAGTAACCCTTTCTTGTATTATATTCCTGGCCCTGTGCTAGGTATCACGAGGCCAAAGTGTCCTCTCATTTACTCTGATTTAACGACAAGTGTAAGTCTATATTAGGGCAGATACTTCAGATTTACATCAAATTTTCAAAGAGCAGAATTTGTCCCTATTCCTTTAGTAAAATCTTAAACACACACTGATCATTCAGAAGGGAATTATATGTTAAAAATTCCAAATACTAAATGGATGCGTGCCTCCAACATAGCTAATGAAAAGCTAAGTAATTATTTGTAACTGAGAGGAGAAGGGTTGTCACTGAAAGAAGTAATAGACCACCCTGTCAAATTTATTTTATCCTCTGTGTTGGGCAATTGTTTTAATCAACTGAACCTTTATTGACATTTCTTTATTGACAGAGCTCCGGTAGGAGAAATTTTTCTTTCTTGTCTGCTTAGAGACTCCTACTTGATCTAAAGAGAGAATGCAGTCTGTGGTTTCATGGGTATGCATGAAGACTTCTCTTAATAAGTTACGATCTTTTGACATTTATTTCCTACCTCTCTCCTTCTTGCCTTGATTTGTTTATAATTGTCTGCATCGCTCCCAAAACCAGATTAACTCTATAAAATCATAATTTGTAGGCTTGAGCCACACAGCTCCTTGCAGACTCCAGCCTTTCTTGGTTTGATCTCTTTTCAAGTTTTCTGGTCTTTAAGTAAGTGAAAGTATTCAGAGCAAAAAAAGCGAGCAAGTAAATGCTGCAACTTAGAAATTTTCCTTTACATAAGCCTGGTTTACACCTGTAAACTGCAAGGGTGGAGAGTCACTCCGGGTTTGTTCAGCACCTAGGAGAATTAATCCTCCCCCCAGTCTCACTTGTGGCCTTTAGTCTGTATGAGAATACGAGTGGTGTCACACATCATAATGACTACCAGTTTGCTTTCCTGCTGTTAGATGTGCCTTTAGTTCTGCTGGCCTCTACCTCTGAATTTCCTGCAACACAGTAACCTTGAGCTTGGCCAGCAAGGGCTGGAGGTCATTGTAGGTCTGAACTAGGGAAGTTTCCTCAACAACAATAGGAGAAATCACATGCCCAAGCCCCCACCGTGAGTTTGTCAGTGCAGCAGCACAGCACTGTGCCAATGGAAAATGGGGTGGGTCTCACACAGTCAGCTGTTCGGGCTTTATAGCCAGCCACAGGGCAATTCCATGCTCACAGCAACCTTTGAGGCACAGAGGCACACCGGGACTGCGAGTCGTGGGACCGTTTTCCAGCTCAGAGGCCCAGATGCGCACTGCAGTCACATCCTGGTTGCTTGACAGGATGCAGCCTGGATGTGTAATGGTCTGCCTTCTCTTCCCTGCCATGCTTCCAGCTTTCCATTCAAAAGAAAACTGGGACTGAGGGCAGGGGAGTGGGTGTTGTGGTGGACTACTGGTTTAGACAGCCATAGTGTGTCTTACGGTTCACCTCAGACTAATAACAACACATTGCAAAGCTTGGCCTGGCACAGTAGAATCGCTGTGGGATGGGCTGTTGCCAACTTCTGAGCACCTGGGACATGCAGACTTGGGCTACGGTGGTGCTTGTGAACCAAATTTCCTTTCCCAGAGAACCACCACGAGGCAACTTCAAGCACCATTTGTTTTACAGCTACTTTTACACTACCAGCAGGGATGAGTTAAGGTGTAATTATTTTGGGAGAGAGAGAGCTGTTTGGGCCAGTACTGACTGATCTGGATGCCTAGTTCTAGGACTTAAGTGGGTCTCTCTGTACAAATGCCTAATCAGTTTCAAAATACGAAACAACTTAATGTTTCCTTCTCATTTGGCCATAGCTTTATTTTTGCCCCTGTTAACCCAGAATCACATCTTGGCAGCTTGAGTTCATTTATCTTTGAACTGATGGGCCACAGCTGTATGAACTTGGCTGAGGGTAGGTGAAAGCTGCAGCCTATTTCAAAACATTATCTACTTGATGTAAGCAGAAATAGGAGCTCAAGTGGGCTGTTAGATGTGTGTATTGCTGAATGGTTAGAAGAATTGTGCTGTGAAAATATCTGAAATCAGAAACAGTATCTGGGTTAAGATACAGGTTTTGTGACAGCCAGAGGCTACCAGTTGAAAGCTAGGTCTGGCAGAAGTCAGTAGCAAAGCTTTCATTGATTTTGCTGGAACAGGATTTCATCTGTGGAGTGCAAATGAGGAGCCAATGGGACGGCAGTAGCAGAAATGGCAGTAAAAGAGTTGTGGTGAAGTTGGGTATGATGCTGGATGTTTTGTGTGGAGAAACAAAATTATAAATCTACAATATGAACTTGATGAGAAAGTTAAAGTGGTCAAGAGGTGGCTACATGCTTTGTTGAAAAGCTGTGAGATAACATCATGGGAGTTGATGAGAGTATGACCTAGGTTCTGGCCGTTGGGAGTACCTCTCTCCCACAGAGAGCTCACAGCTGCTTCACGTTACTGACTAATACGGACTCCTAAGGGGAGAGATGCCTCACAAATTACTTGTTGTGAGAGCACAACAGCATGGTTCAAACTCCCAGAGGACTTCAGGTTACAGTTCTATAACTGTGCTAAAGTCCATTGAACTGATTGCTTAAGCCAGAAGTAACCTTGGCTGATGACTAGCTCCCTTGTATGCTGTAGAAATCCTACCTTGTAAACATCCGTAGACTTCGTACCCACCAAGGCAGCCCCCCTGGTCCCTCAGTAGTAAGAACATCAAGGCACACATTCCTACCCTGTAAGAACTGGTTCGGCAGAAGGCAGCACGCAAGAAATCTTTTTTCTGTTTAAACAGCACATCCTTGGGTGCTATGAACAACTCGTGAATCGTAACATTATCATTTCTCCTCTCCTCCACTGTTCTTAAATGGAGATATTCAATGCTAATAGAACTTGAAAGTAGCAAGGGAAGCTTTTGTTTGCACATTTAATAAGTACTTCCCTTTTTGAAGATCATATTTTATAAGGATTCTTTCTGTGCATTTTTCTTATGACTCTAGAGAAGGCCTGGGTGGATAAAGAAATCTATCTCCCTTTTAGGTGCTGGGTTCCAGAAACAGATGTGAATTGTGTTCTGTGGCCAATTCATGTTGATTTTTTTATTGTTACAGCAGTTGGGTCAAAAAATAATGGGACTAATGAAGGCAGTTGAGACAGCAAGCCTGTGGAAGTAGGGAGCATGCAAGCAGCAAATGTGAATTTCACTGAACTGAACTGATTTTATACAGCAAAAGCTTGGTAGATAGTACCCTCTTTGTTCCACAAAGAATAATGCACCCCTCTGAGCCTTGCTGTTGCAAGAAGTAAGCAAAATTTGAAGAGATGCCAGCCGTTTAGCCTCGCCTGCTTAATCTTTGTGTGTTTGGAAATCCTGTGGAAGTCAGGGCTCCTCCAGCCCAAGTGGAGACCACAAGTATCTGAGCATCTTTTGTGTCCCTGCAGGGAGATCTAGCAGATATGGACACACAAGCCTTTGCGAGCAGAGACAAAGAAGGGCTTTGACCCTCTGTAGAAGCACTAGAACTGTGTCCACTTTAAATGCTGTTTCTGTTGAAAGGCTCTTGGAATTTGGAGCCTTTTGCAGGACCTAAATGCAGGAATCCAGTGAGGCCCTCGCTCTTTTTATTCCCTCTGCCTCTACTGGAGTTCGTCCAGGCTTGTCACAAGCTGGAACTGTCTCTCCTAATTTTGGCAGCAAGAAGGTGGATCTTTTTGGGTAGCCCTCTTGATCTAATGAAACACAAAAGGCAGAGGTGCCTAGGGCTAAGAACAGAGTTTTCATGCTCAAGGAAAATACAAAGTTTCTGGTCTTAGGAACAAACCTGCATGGGAAGGATCTGGAAGTAGCCTGTTGCCCAGTGGTGTGGAAATGTGTGTGGTGGACAGGCTGCACTGAGCATCGGGGGATGCGGCAGCTGCTGTGCCTGGCATGCACACACAGGTGCTATAGAGGCTCCTCTGTGCTCCTCACAGTTCCAGGAACTGGAGGAAAAGCAGCCAGGAGGAGCAAAGAGAACACAGACTGAATAATCAGGAAAAGAAGATAAACTGTTCTGAGTGGCAGCTGGTTTTTAGAGAACAGGCTGTGTAAATACCCGAAGGGCCTTGTGCATCATCCCTGGGAATCTAGTCCCCAGAGAGGGTCTCAGCTGGGTCACCGTGCCACTCCACACTGGAGGTATGTTTACTTCTGCACAGCCTTCAGTGTTTCCTGTGAGAACATTCCTGTGCTCATAACCAATATATGCCGACCTTCTAACAAGCAGTGTTTCCTTTCTGTGTCTATACACATCTGTCCGTGCCAGAAAAAGCTTCCAGATAAATTATTTACTGCTCATGCTCTTCTAAGCATGGAAGGCAGAGGTGCAGTCCAATCCAGCTTTTCCCAGCATTGAGTGGGGAGACCAGCCACAAATAACAGGATTCTTCATTTTGTCTTCCATGCATAGGTGACATACAGTGTAGTTTCTCCACCTGTATGTTCTTATACTGGAAGGAGTTTGTAGGAAAAACTTGCCTGAGAAAATTTCCGGCATCGCATGTACTGACAGCCCTACACTGATAGTGTAGCAGTGGTCGGAATGAGTGACTTCTGGAAGAGGAATGCAGCTTGCCAGCACAGTGAAGTTTCGCTGCCTGCTGTTAATGTTGCTTCTGGCTGTAATTGTGCAAACCATTCAATGAATATTTAACAAAAGGTATCACTAGTTTGCCTTTCGCATTTACCCTTAGGTCCATTTTGTGTCTGCTATGTCCCTTCTTTTTCTTTTCATCCTTTGCCATGTTTCCCTCCCCTCTCTCTGTCCCTCCCCTGGATCTCCATCGACGTGTCTTGTTACGTCCATTCCCTGTAATTCATTTGTACTGGTAGACTTGCCAGTGCTGGAGGCCCACCGCAGTTTTGGCACTGGCTTTGGCATGATCTCCAGTGATCTTGACAAAAGAGCTGACCCCATCCCGGAGCTGTGGGTTTCCTTATGGGGCTTTGCAGAGGCCCCACAGAGCAGGGATGGCCGAAGGGGAGGAACAGCTGAAACGATTTACTATCCAACCGTTGCTTTGTACAAGCTGAGGTTTGGATCAGATGACCAGTGCTGTTGAAGCAGTGCCTAGGTGCTTTCTGGCCCTGCATGGCGCTTGGGCTGTAGTTGTAGCAGAGACATTTGGTCTTGCACCAACCAAATCCTTGGTCACTCTTCCACTGTCCCTAGGCTGCAGTTCCGCCATCCTCTTTCACACTTCTGGTACCTGTCATCACCCAACACCTGGTTCAGCAAAGGAGCTGTCTGACAGAAAACTCCCAGTGACTGATTTACTCTAGGAAATTAATACATAAGAAACCCTTCCTAGCACGGTCTACACCAACGGCCTGTCAAGCATACTGCAGTGCGTTAGGCATGCTGTGCTTACTCCCTGACACAGACAATGTCCCTGCTCTAAGAAACTGTCAGTCTGATTTAGAAATGAAAAATGGCAATAGAGAGTAAGGAAGAAGAGAGATGTCCTTCATGGCAGGGATCTGCCCTGTCTCCAAAGCACGCACATTACTTAGTGTTTATTTCATGCAGGGGAAAGGAAATGGAGATTAACTGTTGTCTTCACTCTGCAAGTGAGAGGCAGGTAGTAGAGACAAACCAGAGAGTGGAAAACAAATGTAAAGAAACAGCTTGGACATTCAGAAAAGGAAGCGAAAGGGACTAGGGACTAACGGCATGGTGACTCCTGGGATCTACTGCTGAAATTACTGTCCCACTCCTTAGTTCTCTGTCTAAGACCCACACAGTGTCAGTTAAGGACCTGAGTCATCCTCTTGTTTATTGGCTGTTGATGGTGCCCACAGGCTCTAAATGAGAACAGATAATTACTTGCATTTACTGCAGTACCGGGGAACTTCTGCAGCGGATCAGAATCTAACTGTTCTAGGAATAATACAAACAGAAAACACTGAAGCACAGAAAAAGCAAAGTCCCTTTCAGTCTAAGTAGATGAAAGAAAGAGCTGGAAAGCATTATCACCTCCTTTTCATGGATAGAGCATTAACTAGAGCATTAAGAGATCAAATAACCTGCCCAAAGTCATAGGAAGGGTGAGCCAGGAAGTGAACCCAATCCGTCATGAGCCCTCGCTTGCAATCCCATCTCTTTGCATAAGAACTCTGCTCCACCTGTGTAGGGAATGTGGTCACTTAGCTAACAGGCAATAGTCTGAAAGGGGCATAGATCTCCCATTTTAGGATGCAAGTTAGTTTTAATAAGGTATAAGAACTAAACTTTGGGATTTCTGTAAGAACTGATGCTGCTAATGACTGGCTACTCAATTCCATGGACCCATAAGAAGGACTCAATCAGATTATCTCTATGTTTATACTCACTTGCATTTGTGACTTGCCTAAATCTAACAACTTACAGGAGGTGCAATAACCACCTAAATGCTAAGGACATTGTTTTGGAACAGGAAAACCAGAGAACTAAAGACTTGGAACAAAAATCTGGTTTGTGCTATCCTATCTATTTTCAATGGAGATTGTCCTGAATATCCTCTTGAAGAAATCCCATCTGGAAGCTGCTGGGGAATGAAAAAGACAGCTTGTTTTTCCACGGGCTGAAGTGGTTGCAGCCACTTCTTGTGTTGCAGGTGGGCAGCGGGCACGCAGCTGGTGGCTCCTGTGAGCCCATCAATTTGCCACTGTCATCACAGCTGCTGGAGATCCATTCCTGTATCCTGCCCTCTGTAAACAGCAGCTCATAACCACAGAGCACCAAGTGTCTCTGGTCCAGCATCAGCTCAGGGAGCCAGAGAGCTGCTTGCTGAAAGCTGCCTTCTGTTTGCTTGCAGACGTGTCAATATTTACTGAGTGAGGCTCCATTTTTGCCCAGCTGGAGCATGACAGCTTTGCCACTCTTGCACTCAGTGGCCCTATCTCCCAGCATTAACATCAGGAGGTGATGAGTGACCAGGCTGGCCTGATAAATGAGAAGAGATCTGCAAACAGAGAAGAGCAAACACTTCCTGGGGGGCTCAGGACATCTGCTGAGAAAGATGTTCTTTTTTGCAAGGATCAGGTAGCATATGCTGTTGTATCAGGAGAGACACAGAAAGGTGCTGTTGGTGGTGTTGGGTGCTGGGGAAGTCCCATCTGTGAGCAGGGGTACGCAGTGAGCTATTCAGGTGGCCCTGCAGGGAAGGCACGGTGCACTCTCAGAGCTGTAGCCGTGTCGCTGGGCTTTCAGCATAGCCCTGTGAGCGCAGAAGCCTGGAGCGTGCAGCAAGGAGAGGGGACAGACAGTCCAAGAGGTGCACCGGCAAGGTTGACCCCCTCTCCTGTTTCTGACTATGTAGGAGATGGGGAAGGCAGGACACAGGACACACTTGCAGGAAAAGCTGCAAGGCAATTTAAGGAAAAAAAAAAAAATAATGCTGGAAGGCAATGAGCTCCACTGCACGGTTACAGCTGCAGTTCCTCAGTTACCAAACATGTATGAGTGAGCCATTACATGCAAATAAAAATCAAGAGGCCAGTTTCACCCATTAAGTCTTCAGGCTTAATTCTCTGGGATTTCACAGCTATTTGCAGATACTGTAGTGGTGGGCACATTACAATTAATTGTTTGAATTTGGCTGGAGCTTGCTGGCATGTTCTGCTCTGCATTAGGCGGACAATAGCTCCCAGTGGTAGGCACTGGCAGAAGTAAGGGATCACTAAACAGTGAAAAGGGCTTAGAAATATTGAGGGAGAATATTTAAAAAGAGAATAAACTGTTCAATTTGGGCTGTTTCTTCTTGGTTAGTGGTTTTTTTCATCCCTCTAGAGAAAGACATTTAAATGACTGAAGACTGGGCCTTTTTGTACTAAGTGACACAGGAGCACAAGTTCCTCAGAAGTTGGCTGACGTACCTTTAAACATCTATTAGAGATGTCAGTGTGAGTGGCAGCATTTCTGTGCAGATTCAGAAAAAAAGAGAGGCTGGGCAAGGAGGATATGAGGAGAGGGAGTCCAGCCATTATATGAGTAAGTGGTGGCTTGATACAGCAGAGTGCAGAGTAAGGGAGGCAGGGATAGAGAGAGTATTGAAAGGAAGGCTATGGACAATGAAAGGAAGGCAGGAAAAAGATACAAAAATGGGGAATAATGTGGCTTATGCACTAAGTGAAAAAAATGAGTTTTAGCAGCTGAACTGTGTATAGAATCAGGCAGTGTCAGCAACCCATTCTGGCTTTTCTGATGGGCAAGCTTTGCACCACGGGAGGTTTAACCTGGTTTGGGACTAATGATCCAGTGGTTCAGATCTCCTTTCTCATTATGGATTGGATGGTTCACCTCAGCGGGGCCCAGCATTCCACAGTTAAATGCTCATGCCTTATGATGACAAGGATTCATTTAAATGAATTTTTACAGAAAGGGCACCCCATGAAACAAGCTGCCACAGCAGAAAAGGGTACCCACAGTGCCATACTTGGTACTGTCCTCTGAAGAGCAATGCAAGACTGCAAAGATCCCAGCCTTGCTACCCTGAGCTAGCAGAGCCTGAGTCAGACAGCAGCTGCCCAGGGCTGCCTCCCAGCAGTAGGGTGGGCAAGATCAGCCAACATGGGTTCCCCTTTAATCTCTTGTTCCTTTACGTTTTGCTGTAGCACTTTTGTGTGTAATGAAATGAATTGCATGCTCTGGCACATCCCCAGCCACTCTCCTGGACAGTGGTTCCTCCGGCACGCAGTGCTGCTGGGAGTGAAGAGCTCTCGGAGGCTGGGATGCGTCAGGAGACAGCGCAGGCTACAGACTCAAGTGTGTTCCTGATGGCCCAGCTCCTCCTGCCCCACCAGATCCAGCAGGAGTCCCAGGGCTTACCAGACCCCGTGAGGAAGAGGCTGAACTGTGTAAGTCAGCTCCCCTTCATGTCACGGCTTCCAGCTGTTTTGATTACAAGGGGTTTGTGTCAGGACAACCTCCAGGGCTTCCTTTCACTCACACCCCATTATGCAGTTAGTGTCTGCGCCTGCAGGGTCTGCTCGCCTGGAGCTACTGACACTTTTAACCTCAGGCTTATGCATTGAACTGAACATACTCAGTTGTGTTAGGAGAAATGGAAAGAGGGGAATAATATACTAACAGTCTTCCACAAAGGTCTTGCTTCCACCGCTACCTCCAGAAGTTCACTGTGACCCTGGGAAGGGAGCCAAAGACATTCTCCCGCTGAGAAAAGCAGTCACGGATACTCTGTGGTGTCTTTCTCCATTTAACCCCCTGCTGAAGGAACTCACAAAGCAGCATCCAGGGCAGCAGCCTGGAGTGTGAAGGCTTGTGATACAAAGGATTTAGACAGACTTCAGGAGGGGAGGTGCTTTTCTCTGCAAAGAATGTATGAAACTCTAGATAACTTCCTTCTGCCTTGGTGGTTGATGGTGTCCTGCAACTCCTGCAGGTCAGGAAGCATAGGAGGATAGTATTAACTGTCTTCCACCTCTGGGCCTTTCAAAACATGAGGGCCAGGATCCATGCAAATGCCTGTCATCCAGGAAATCACCAGCCAGAGGAACGCACACAGAACTGAACTTAGCTGAAGCAGTGAGGCACCAGCTTCTGCACGACAGCGTGCCGCACTCAGAAGCAGTAATGATGGCAATATTGCGCATGGAAGAGCAGTTCAGATGGAAAAGGGATGTCAGGAATACACAATGGGACAGATAATGGAGGCTAGCAACCCCAGAGCAGCTCCAAAGGATTGTGAAATGACCCTTTTCCATGTCCAGCTGTAAGACAAACTGGCTGGATCTATATTCCCAAAACTCAGAGCAAGGGAGGATGAATGAAGCATGAGGCCTCCAAGCCTAAGAGGAAATCTGCTCTTTCAGATTTCCTAGACGAACATAATTTCACACTGGCAAGTGTCTTTGCTTTGGTGGACGCATTCTCCTCCTCTTGAAGTCAAAAAGGGGTAGTGTGGGACAACAGCACTCTGCAGCTAAAGTAAAAGAGTGAAAAAACACCTGGAAAGCTGTGCTGCTGCCCTCCTGTGCTGATTCTGGCTGGGATAGGGTTAATTTTCTTCATAGTAGCTAGCATGGGCTATGTTTTGTATTTGTGCTGAAAACGGTGTTGACAATACAGAGGTGTGTTCGTTACTGCTGAGCAGGGCGTACACAGCGCCAGGGGCTGTTCCGCTCCTCACACTGCTCCACCAGCGAGCAGGCTGGGAGTGCACAAGAAGCTGGGGGGGGACGCAGGCAGGACGGTTGACCCCAACTGGCCAAAGGGATACTCCCTACCGTGTGACATCATGCTCAGCATGTAAAGCTGGGGGAAGAAGAAGGAAGGGGGGATGTTTGGAGTTATGGCATTTATCTTCCCAAGTAGCCGTTACGGGTGATGGAGCCCAGCTTTCCTGGGGATGGCCGAACACCTGCCTGCGGTGGGAACTGGCGAATGAATTCCTTGGTTTGCTTTGCCTGCGTGTGTGGCTTTTGCTTCACCTGTTAAGCTGTCTTGATATCAGGCCACGAGTTTTCTCACTTTTACTCTTCCAGTTCTCTCTCCCATCCTGATGCCGGGAGAGTGAGCGAGCAGCTGTGTGGGGCTGAGCTGCCAGCAGAGGTTAAACCACGGCACCTGCTCATGAGTCCAAGAGGCAGGAGCCAGCAATGGCCGTGACCTGTTGGTGATGCACCAGTGGATATTTGGACACCTTTTCCTGTCCCCATCTCTGTGCTAGAGGGAGGATTCTGGACTTTCTCACACCTCCTCCCTCAGGGTCTGTGCAGCAGGGGGGGTTGTTATGGCTGGGGAGCACATACAGGTGTGGAAGCTATTGCTGTTCCACAGGTCATTGTTCAAGGACGCGATCCTTTTTTTTCTTTCAGCCTCACAACAGCTTTATTTTCCAGAAGCCCTGAAAACAGGATGTGATGAAATCAAACGAACCTCACTGACTGCTTCTCCCAGGAAAACAGCCTATGGGCAAGGACCCTACAAAGCCAGGAAGGAACTGCCAGGAAAAAACAAAACAGTCTCCTAGCAGTGACTTCCCCTCCAGCTAGGGAAGCCTCTGCCATGCCTTCCATAACAAAATAGTTTGTATCTCCCTCTTCATGTCACTGCACAGGTCAGGTACTTGAATGTTTTGCCAGATACCCTTTGTATGTTGCTTTGCAACAGTGGAACCTATGAGTAGAAGATACTAGAAACCAACACGGCGCCATAAGCACTTCAGTACTGGTCTCCTTTCCCCTTCTCATCCTCAACTCAGTTTGGGAGCCTGCAGAGGGTGCTGGTAAAGAACAGATAGGGCTTTATGTTGCCACAAAAGCCATGAGTTAGTGCCCTCTATTGGAAAATCACTTTTTTTTTTTTCCTAACATCTTCTCACTTTGCAGGATAGGGACCTGTCTTACGGGTTTATGTGCTCCGCCGGCTCCCAGCTGCTGTGCCACGGAGGCAGGAAAGCCTTTGAGGCACAGAGCTGCCCGCACCAACTACCCGGAAGACAGAAAGAGAAATTTGTCCTCTTTCCTGGGAACCAGTGGTTCTCAAAACAAATGAACACTCGCTTGGTTTGCTTTTGCTTAAACAGAGATCCAGGCTTGAATCAGAATTAGTCAAAGCAAAAGCTGTTTGCTCTTTGATCATTAATCTTTAACAGGAACCTGAAAACAGTGGATGGTAGGGATAATGCTTTAGCAGAGATGGTGCATTAGTCTGCCTCCAGGGTCTGAGATAGGCTGATGTATTTGAGTGTTAACTCCTCGATCTCAGGGAAAAATATTGCTGCAGACTGTAGGAAAAGGATCTGGCTAGCCATATTTACAAATAAGCCTTCTAAGAGGAGACAATAGATTTGCCAATCTTTCTTTTTTTTTTTTTTTTTAAAGGCCTGTCATCATTGGTGCAGTTCAATCCTATAATGGGACTGTTAGAAGAATTAGGATTTTCTTTCTTAAGTAGGGGATCTGTGAAGGGAAGGAGGAGTTGCTGTCTTTTATTGCTTTCCGTTTGGAGTAGTTACTTGAGCTTGGTTTGCTTCCCAAATTTTCAGGCTCCATCACACTTAGGGCATGCCTACCACAGCATCAGTGTTTAACTGCAGCGTAGCAACTGTATTTAAACTCTTAACAAGGATGAAGTAACAGCAAGACAGACTTCAGGAAGGCCAGTCAAGTCTAGTCAGGGGCTTGAGCAAGCTTGTTAGACCACACTGCAGCTGGCATCCCAATGACCTGGAGCTAGATGAGTCTGCTGGTGTAGCATTCCCTTCTCCAATTGCATTTTAAATAAGAAACATCTTGTGGATCCTTCTGCAAAGTCCTGATGTATAACAGGGCACTCCACATGCTGGACAGGTCCAGAACTGCTCCTTTTCCAGGGCTCTCCAGTGGCCCCAGATCACCCTGAAGTTTTTGGCTCTGTGCTTTTTAAGCATATGAAACCCAAACCCACACAGGGAGCTCTGCACAAAAAGCTCATTTTCATGCTGGCATGTTCCAGGGCCTGGTGTGGTCCCATCACTGGCTAAAGGAGGTAGATGGAGGGACAGAAAGGGAAGAAAAGGAGAGCCTGATATGGGGAGGTTTGAATTTGAGTACCAGGTGGGTGATTGACAGCTGGCAGAGGGAAAAGTAGGGGAAGAGATGTCTCTCAGCTATACCAGTGTCCCTCAGACCTCACCAGCAAGGGATACTGAGAGGGGAACAGAGCAGGAAAGCTGGTGCGGTAAGAGTTAGTAACTGCAAAACCTGCACAAAAACACCCACTTGGTGCCACAAGGGAGAAGGATATGGCAGAAGTACGGGCTGGGCTTGGACGAGCAGACAGGAGGTGCCACCCCTGTACTGCCCTGGTTTGTCACACTTGCTTTACTGAGCACTGCTAACCTGGGCAGGCTGGCACCTCCTACCAAATGATGGGTCATGCCTCTGTCTTAGCACCATTTCCTCGCGTTGTGCTTACAGGAACACCCAGAGCCTCCCCTCCCCCTGAACACTGCGTTAAGCTTTTCCCTTCCCGAGCAAAGAACGGATACTAACCTACGCCCAAGTGCCACAGCTTTAGCTCTGCAGCTTAGCTCTGCCTTCAGCCCTGGCACAGCATGATCCTGCCGACTAGGTATGTTCTCGGGTTGCTAAAGCCGCTCTTTGAAGAGGCTCAGGCAGCACCAGGGCTTGCAGTGTCACAGCTCTGCTAGCTTGCCCAGTGCATCCAGCTCACCCTGCCTTATCCCTCTCAGCCCCTTGCTGTGACTCCTTGTGCCTCCCTCCCACCTGGTCAGGCAGCTGGGGAGGGCTGCTTGCCCCGAGGAGGGACCAGGCTGGACGACTTCCATCATGGCCATCCTGTGGACCATTGGAGGTGCTCAGCTGTGTGCACGCTGCACAGTGCCCAGTTCCCAGTCCCCTTGGGTCCCTCCAGCAAAGCCCTTCCAGCCCACAGCTTGCTCCTGGTTCACCTGGACACCTCATCAGCCACTGCCATGAGGCTCTGCCAGTGTTGTGCTATGGTACACAAACCCATGCAGTGAAGAAGCCAAACCTGGACTGCAGGGCAGGCAGGACTTCTCTGTCTCCTCTCTAGACCTCTCTGCACACGTAGGTGGCATTTCACATCGATACTATAAATTCAGCGCTCCCTTCCACTCCCTGTTCTAAGCACCAGCTCAGCGTTTGCACAGGGCAGGATGCCTCCACTACCCTCTCCACCAGAAAAATAATTGTCCAGAATCAGAGCGTATGGTGATGTGTCCCACTGGCTGCCTCCAACCACTGTCATGCCTGATCAAGGGCCCCAACACCTGCCTCCTTGGAAAGGCATGAGAAGGTGAAGTATCCCTGTCCTGAAATCAGTATTGCTCTAGAGCACCCCCACAAATACGTCGCAGGCTGGCAAAGAAGAAAGATCCTTCTTGGGGCCATATGTATTTTGAAAGTTGTGGATGGGGGAGAACAGCTTGGATTTCTTGGGACTTTCTTGAAGGAATGACTTCTCTTTTGTAAATCATTTCTTACTTCGTGGTATCCCTATCTTCCTGCCCACCCAACAGTGGTCTGCTTTACTCACTAGTCATCTCCTGCCTGTCACGTAGACTGTGAGCTGATCTCCATGAGCAAGGGTCTGTGCTCCTGGCCCGCACTGCCCTCACCCTGATCTTTCATTAGAGAGTCAGAATATGAATACTTCCAATTCACAACCCAGTATCTCACAGGTAGGAAAAATGTAAGAGGAAGAGCAGGCACATTTTCCTTGCCTCGTTTCCACCAGTTACTGGTAGTTCTATCTCCCTTTATTACGCTACATAATTTCTCTTCACTCCTCAAACATTTGAAGGCCAGGATCCTGCTCCTAGTCAGTCATCCCTTAGGCAAACTAGATTTTGCTTTTGTAACGTTTTTTCTGCATAGTAGCTCCAGCCTCCTAATCATCTTTGTTGCTGTTCTTTGAGCTGTTTCCCAGTCATCACAATTTTTCTGGTAATGGGGTCACTCAAAGTGAGCGCAATATTCCAGGCACAGGAACTCTGTGTGTCCCGTTGCGTCTGTGATGTTGCCCTCAGGTGGTTACTCCAGAGAGAAGATGCAGCTTTAAAGAAACCATCCAGTGTCTTCAGGACAGAGATTTGCAACCGCATGAGAGCTGTGGAATGGATAACTCTGCACTCTTTTAAGTGATGCCTTTGTGCCAGAAACCAGGATTACACTGGCTTTTTCTGGCTCTCCATCCTGAGCTCTAACTCTCCGTGTTTAAAGTGTATTTCACCATGTGGATGCTGCTGTGCTTAAAGAGCAGCAGGAATCATCTCAGCTTCAGTGAGCCACACAAACCTGAATGGAAATCCTAAAACAAGAGGCACAAGAACTGACGGATTTTCACCATCACCAACTTTATTAATACTAATTTTATGATTACAGCTACTTGCCTTGGTGACATTTTTCAGCAATTCTTTTTATCTCAGAATTCTATGCATCATAAAATTACATTTCCTTTCCTTATTACATCAGGTGTTGTGTAACTCCCAGATTATAATCCATGTCAAGTCATGAAGGGTGTTCAGCAGGTGACAAGAGACTTTATTAAAGGTCAAATTAGATATTCATAATGTTAGTCTCTCCCCTGACTCAACTCTTCATAAAGCTAAACTGTCCTGCTCACTCATTCCTTTCTCCTGCTACAGCCTCCACTGTCCCAGTGATTATGGTGCCAGGTTTTTTTCTGCCTTTTCTATTCCTCTCTGCCCTTTTGTTATGGAAGTGACCCTACTTAACACTGATTTCAAAGTGGGGATGCATAGCTGATTTATTTTGGAATTGTTACGGTGATATATACATTCCTGACCTATTTAATACACGACATCTTATTTTGGCTTTGCTTTGCTCTGCACTGAGTTTTCTCTCTCAGCACTGTGCTGTCCACAGAGGTGCCTGGAGTTTTTCCCTGAAATCAGCTCTAACTCAGAATATTTCATTTAAATATTAGGTCAGTGAAATATTTTTTCCAGCTTCCCTTAACTTATATTGGCATACAGAGAGTTCCATCTGCAATCACTTTGTGCCACTTACCCAACTTTTGGTTCATTCCTGCTCCCACTGAAGGCAAATGCCAAAACATGAATCAGATTTCAGAGCAGCAGCCTTTACTAGGGCCTTTTGAAGTTTTTCCCAGTTGTTCTCTATCTTACATAGATTTGGCTGCCTCACTAAACACTTCATCCTCTGGATGTGGTGCAAAAGCAAGCGGTGGTCTCGTCAATGGCACTGAAGATTTCACCATTAAAACCAAATGAGCTGGACTCGATCATTCTTGGCTACCATATGTCTCAGCACTGATCATGGGGGACGTTCCTTCTGCGAGCCTTGCAACTCCTCTCACTGCAACACTGCTAAAAAATAGGTGCTTTCTCCTATGTTTTCTTTCACAACTTCATTTTTGTTCCTTGCTTCCTGCAGAACCAGTGCTGGTGCAATCACTGGGTATGTCTATAGATGTGTCCTCTCAGTAACTTTTTGATCTGTTTGCTGATTTCACCAACTTCGGCAAGCAGACATTTCAAAATTAGTTCTGAAAGGTGTTTCTACACATTTCATGAAAAGTGATTTCTTTGGAAGTGCAGGAGTGATTTTATAAACATACCTAAAGGAAACAAAATCTTAGAACAATTCAATTGTTAGAAATTTGTGTTTGTACTTGCAAAATACAAATTCTTTGTATTTGCAAATAGCAGCTGTATTTTGCAAACACATGTAGGAAACAAGGCTTCATTAGTTACACTGCTTGTGGAACTGCTTATTAATCTTAGGCAAGGATTAATCCTGCAGCTGTTGCTGCCCAGTTTTCTTAACAGCCACTTGCAAAGGGCTTTATCCTTGTACCTTTGGGAAGGGCCAGTCAGTTACGTATCTGGGATTTTGCTTAGAGAAGTCTTTCCAAGAATGCTGAAAAGCTGGAGGAGAAAAAAAAATTACACTTACAGATTTGTTGATAGAATCTTGTTTACCATATTCAGACCAATATCTTAAAATACAATACCTAATTATTTTCCCAATTGTATTTGTGGGTCCTGATATAATGCTCAAGGTCCATAGTGCTGCTTTCTTTAGGTGAGATATCTGCAGTGCTGTTACTACATTATACTCAAACGTCCCTCGTTTTCCAGACTAGATGTTTTTAATGAAAAATGAAAATCATATCCTTATGTCAGAAGTTCAGCTGATTCAGTCTTCATTCTCTTAATGCCTCTGGACCTGATGAGTCTCCTCATATTACTGTTGTTGTTGTTATACAATGTAGGCATAACAACTAATAATGGACAGTAGGAAAAACCATAGAGAAATAAATAATTTGGGAAGAAGGCCACAAATACTTCCAAACAGCTAACACAGTTCCCCAAAAGGGAGGTAATAACGCACAGGATCATTGCAGAAAACTCTCCAAAATTTCCAGTGAACTGAATACATCGTGAGACCAACGTCTCAAAAACAGATCTCTTCTTGCATGTTTCTTCAGGCCTGCAAAGGGCAGCTCACACACTCCAGCAGCCCTTCAGCTGCCTGCCATACCGACTGTGGGAGCTCCGTGAGCGCCTAATGCTCAGCTGATGGCACTGCAAAACCCATGCTTAGATTTGGGCTTCTCCTTTTCCCTCCGAAGCCCTTCGTTGTAAGAGCTAGTTTCAGGAAGGTGGCTGTGCAGAGCTCCAGCAGAGCGGTGGGACAGAGACAACCCGCCCCACTCTGCAACACAGCTACCCCTCGCAGCCACTGCGCACTCATGCCCACCGAAAGCAAGAACAGGAGTTTTCCAGGGTAAGGATGGAGAAAAGCAGCTTGGGATCTGGCCTGTCGTAATAGCTGCTGTTACAGGATCCTCAGCAGCAATCATTGTTATTGAGAAGGATGGAGATCGTTCTCTAGCATTTCTTTCTGCCTCAGCCAAATACTTGCTGTTAACTGCTTTTTTAGAGATTTTTTGTTAAACTAAATAAATCATTGAGTATAGACCCTCTACACATACTAATTTATATGCAGCCCTTTGTTGAAGATAAGGCCTTTGTTTCTGCCACCAATGCTTCTTCACTACACTAATGACAAATCACCCAGCATATTCTTTTCCATAAGACATTTATATCTATATTGTCCTACAAATCTTAAGACAAGTCCCTCTCTCAAGTACCTTTGGTCAGCTGCATCCTTTTTTTAAAAAAATGATTCTTGCTTTCTTTGCAAGATGATAATTTTACATGGCTTGGAGCAATGGTTGTAGGAGATATGCAATGCAATCCTAAGATTGTAAAACAACAAAAATGGGATAACTGAGCAGAGTTGAAAGTTATATCTGTACTGATTGTATGCAGTTCCCTTCTGTATAAGAAATTCCTCACGTCTGCTGGGCACCTGGGTTAGCTAAGCCAAGCCTGCAAGCCTCCACCACACTCACCTACCAAAACTCCACAGTGTGTCCAAGCCCAAAAGGGCTATCCTTCACATTACGTTCCAGGATTAACACTCCTAGCACGCAGCACAGCAGTACCCATATCCTAGAGCACAGAAAGGTCTTGTACACCCGACTTTCAGTCCATGGCCTGGCACACATGCAGGAGCTATCACATTTTGTGCATCCAGGCTCTGAGCACAAGCTTCCAGAGCCTGCTGCCTGCCTCCCATCACCAATATCCCCAAGATTATCCCTGGGGTATCAGTGACCTAAATACACTGGTTTGGATTTGAAAGTTGCTTTTGTTTTTAATGTCGCTGAGTCTCTAAAACCAGCACGCGTAACAAACTGCCTATTTCCAAGCAGCGGTTGTGTAATTTTGCTCCCCACCCCCAGAGATGTTGCCTGCCATTCATTTAATGGGCTCAGTTTCACTGGGAAGTGCCTGGAGGAACCTCTTAGCTCCCTAATTAGCAACAGAAGGGGCCAGTCCTTGCCGGAGGTAGCAGTGAAACATTTGTGAGGTCTTCCGACAATAAGGGAGACAGAGAAGGGGCCATTTCCAGCTGGGAAAACAGTAACTTCTCTTCAGCATACAGTGCAGAGCAGAGGACTAAAGAGATGTTAGGGGGAAGGTATATTCAGCAATGAGAATGGGCTTTCTGCGCAAGAAAGGAGCATTTGTGGAGGGGGAGGAAGAGGTTGGAGAGATTGTCCTGGGCTCTCCCAAGCTGTTCATTGCTCCTGCAATCCGACTTTTATGTAATATACCATGGAGCAGCACAGAGGCCTCATGGACTGGCTACCGGTGAGGGCAGGAGCAAGGCGTTGCTGCCGTCTGCTCTCAGATGTTTGAGCTGGCTCTTGTTAGTAAGATTGAGGAATTAACAGCTTGGAGGTGCTTAGGAGCTCAGTGTTTCCTCCAGGGACGGGATCACTGAGGCTGAGCACAGAGCCTGCCATTCAGTGCCAGAGTCGACTTTGGTACCAAACAAATCTCCCACCAACCAGCTGAATGTCCTGAGACCTCACTGGAAAGGTGAAAACTTTGCTTGTCCATTGCAAGTAGGGCGATGTGCTGGGGGCTTTCCCTTAACCCCAAGGACACAGCCACACGTGGTAAGATCTCCAGTTTTCCCCATCTAATCCCATCTCTGGGCATGGCTTTTTTCATACAATACCAGTTGGAAAGAGTTGCATGTGCATGGACAGTCCCAGCTTGGACCTGTTGGACCACGGGGACCATTTTCCTTCAGAAGTCATGCAGGGAAATACAGCATTCAGTGTCTTTGGCCTGTAGGAGCAAAGATCCGGCATAACACATGAAATCCTTGTTAGCCTTAGGACCTTCCTTAAAAGCAAAGGAAGAACATAACGTTCAAAGACAGAGTGATGCCATGGGGCAAGCAGGGTTTCGGGAACCTGGAAGAGCACAGGAGAGATCTGAAGCTTCCAGTTGTCCTGCCCTGCAACATCACTGGCCAGCAGCTCACTGGTAGTGGCCACCGACCAGAAAAAAAGAAGAGAGCTGGTCCCTGGTATAAGTCAGGAGACCATATTCACAAAGATCCCCTGTTAATGAGCACCATTTGCTTTCTAGTAATGCTTAAGACAGTGAACCTGATCTTGTGCATGCAAAAGGAAAATTACGCAGCAATGCCTTCATGCTGTAAGATGATGGCTTGATGATCTTAAAAGGTCTTTTCCAACCTCAACAATTCCATGAATCTATGATTCTGTGAAGGGCAGTGCATTACAGTTGGGGCCATAAATCCCAGCAAGGGCCTTGCAACGGCTCCAAAGGTCAGAATAATCATTTCCAAGTTGCCACAGCATCTCAAGCTATAAAAGAGCTGCGTTCAAAGGTTTTGTGCTCCATTCTTACCCCTGTTCAATAGCCCATTTCATAATGAGAAGTCACCAGCTTTCCTCCCTGTGTTTCAGGTTTCAGTATTAATGGCATTGATGAGGCTTGGATTGTGATTACGTGAAACTGGCAACGAGAAACACATAAAGTCCAAAATAGAAAAAAGCCCAAATACACACAAAAAAAGTGTTATTACTGGTGCTGCGAGCTCCTCTTTCCCACAAGAGGGCACCCAGTGTTTGCAGAACTACTGCTTGGCCTTTGGGTGCTTTCTCCAGCAGCAGGTCACACTGTACCAGCAGTAGCCAACGGGTCTGGGAGAGCTGGCAGGTTGTGTTGTGTTTGGCTCCTCCTGCTTGTATCCAGCTGTTAAACCAGCTGAAAAAATACATTACGGTAACATTTCCATGTCTGTATTTTCTATCATTGCTGCAGGGGTGATCCTGCAGATCAGTGACAAGAGCAAGAGAAAAGCATAGGAAACAAGCTTTCTGTTAGTATGCGATTTGTGCAATGGGAACATATGAAATTCCTTTATAAAATGATGCCTGTCGCACAGGGACTGTGGGAATTTTAGACATTTGGAAGTTTAGACAGAGGTGCAATAGTGAGATTCAGTGTATCAAATTTTATTCTCTCTCCTTTTGGGTTGGTTTGTTTTTTTTTTTCCCATGCCAGAGTAGCAGCTGAACCAGCAAAAGCACAGCACTGGGACAGAGGCAGAATTTTTTCTAATAGTGCTCCGAAGGGGCTTTTTAAAAATGGGTTTGCTAAGACGTCTGTCATTAAGAGTAAGGGATCCTGCCCCAATGCAGGGAGATGCTCTGAGACATTTTTGCAGGTCCTTTCCTGTGGGATTCCCCTTTCCATTTATGAGACATGCATCAAAATCTCGTGGCAGGCAGCCTTGCTGTCTCCAGCAAGCAGTTTCTGCCTGAATTTGTGCATTTTGGCCTCGAGAGGTTGTAAGAGAGGAGGGGAAAAACCCCTTGCTTTCCACTGCTGCTGCATCCCAGGACGGAATTTCCTCTGGGAACCCTTTGATCTCTGCTCACCAGCACTCACACAAAACTCCTGCACATCCCCTGCATTTCAGTAGATGGGGTCCTGGCATCCCAGCTGTTCCAGATTTATCGGGGGTGAAGGTGGTGGTGAGGTGTTGCCTTTTAGCCCCAGGGTATTAGTGGCCTTGGTGTGTCACCTTGTATCTTAAGTAAAAGCCATTCTGACTTTCCCAAGCTTTTTATACAGAAAGCAGCAACTTCTGTCTTTTCTTTGTAGCTGTAACTAGCTCTGCTGGCTCTTCTCCCACATTCCTGGTATAGATAAATTCACTCACAGCTGTTTAAGCCAGTCCTTCCTCCACCAGCCTTTATGCTTTTTCCCAGTGCTAAGTAAGAAACAGAATTTCCTCGAGGTCTCTTTTGTCTACTGACGACATCACAGCCTGCAGTACCTCAACCTGGCTCTTTACAGGGTCCTCAGCTACCTTCCACATGGGTTGTAGTTCTTTCCCCTTGTTGCTAATAATTCCCTTGTCTGCTGACTATAGTCCCCCTGCAATCAGGGATATCATCTTCCAAGAGGCCTCAAAAGAGCTGGTTTTGTTTGGGAAATAGAACCTTAAAGCTAAGTAATCCCAGACGGATGTAACCAGAAATAGCTGTGGTGTAGCAATAAACTGAACTTTGACCAAATGAAGGATTTACAAGCTTTTCTTCCTGATGACTCTTTTTTGATGGCACAGTGGCTGCATATGAAGTCACGGTATGAGACCTAACCATCACAGAGCTCACTGGTGATGGTACTTCGCTTAGAGCGTTGCATGGAGATAGGAATCATTTTCTCTCACAGTAAGATGTAGTTATTCCTGGACTGAAGCACAGCAAGGACACAATTTAGGAAAGAGAAGCCTTTACCTAGTAAGATTTTACTAACCATGAAGGAAATGAAGTCTAAAAATGAGCTAAAACAAAGCATTGATTTCTGTGGAAAATGAAAAGCAACTTTTCCTTTTTTGTTTGGGCTGCTGCCGATCACAGGTGCACATGGAATAGAGCCACACGATGCACAGGTCAGAAGGGACACATGGAGGTCAGCTCATCGCAGCTTCTGCTCAGAGCAGGTTCAGGTAGATCAGGTTGCTCAGTGCCTTGTTCCTGTCAAATTTTGATTGCCTCTAAGGATGGAGATCCCACATCCTCTCTGGGCCCCTGTCCCAGTGTCCATGGTGAACTAATTTTTCCTCACATCTAACCAGAATTTCCCTTCTTGCAATTTGCGTCCATTGCCTTTTGTTCTTGGTCCATTTTTCCTACACTCTCCACTAGGTAGATGCAGACAGCAGTAAGACCCCACCCTTTGCCTTCTCTCCTCCAGGCTGAACAAGCCCAGGTCTCTCTGTCTCTCCTGGTACACCACATGGCTCCAGCCCCCCAGCAGCCTGGTGGCCCTGACCACCGAGGGTGGGCAGCCTCACTCCAGCCCTTCCTCTGCCAGCAAGGCCAGCACTGGACATGGCACTCCAGATGTGGCCCCACAAGTGCTGAAGAGAGCGAAGGATCACCTCGCCCAGCCTGCTGGCTAACAGCTTGCTATCTAGCCCTGTACGCACCGGCCTTTGCTGCACCTTGTTGGCTCAGGCTCAGCTGAGGACCTCAGGCCAGGCTCTGCAGAGCTGCTTTCTGTGCATCTGGCGTCCAGCTGTGCTGATGCACGGAGCTGTTCCCTCCCCGTGCAGGACCTGGCATTTGGCTCTTGCTGAACTTAGTTTGCAAGCGCACGTTTAGGCAATAGGTGGCACTGACGGTTGATGTAGCTTGCATTGTCACCAGGAGAGTGTCGCTGCGGCAGAGAAAGCCAGCAGAGGAGACACCTGGGCTGTTTCGCTGGGAGCTGTGGCTAGGCGAGGAGGAGCGGACATGTGGCAGGAGATGCTTCCAAACGCCTGGTGAGATCTCTTTGGCACAGGGAGGAGGGACTCTAAACAGGGGTCCCCAGGGTTGGGGCAGGAGAAAGGCCCGGTGGGGTCCACCAGGCCATCGGTGGGTGGGAGCATGCAGCTGAGCTTTCCTGAGCATGGGTAGGGAGGAGGTTTTATAAGACTGAGCCTTGTTCTGTGCCACTCAGAGAGCTGTTTCTGGGACATGCTGGCTTTGTTAGCAGTGCCGAGTTTGTGCTGTTGCCGTGCTAACTGGTTTCGTGCCTCTGACTCACTAAACTCCAGGATGTAAGTGCAGGGGGTTGTTATTACTTGTTGCATAAGCTACTCAGCCTCCAGGGAGGTGGAGGCTGACACTGTTTGCTCTTAGGAGCTCTTGGTCTTCTTTGTCTGGGAGTGGTTTCAGGAGATACTTCCTTAAAAATCACATAGACTGTCTCAGAGATCAATTACCCAATTGCCTTCACTACTGCTGGGGTGTCCAGTACAGGCACTGTGTTCTGCATCACAGGTAGCAGTGGGAAAGGGTACCAGGCAACAGGAAACACCCAGTGGACTTGGTTTTTCATGGAGTTTCCTGTCCTTTTTAATTTTTTTTTGTCTCAAGGCATCGTAATTATGACACCAAACAGCTCCCTCATCTAGCTGCAGAGTAACAAGACTTTCTCTGTTGCTTCTAACTTTTTGGTAGATTTTAGATTCTGCTTTTCTTGCAAGAGAATCTACCAGGCTAAAAGAGAACCAACGAGGATGTTTCCTTTTTCTTGCGGGCAGATGAGACCTAAAAGCTTGGTATCCAGTCAGGAGTAGTTGGAAGTAGCAAAGGTACAGCAGCTCACTGAACCTGAACAGGGAAGGGTCCCACAAGCTGCTCCTCATGCCAGCCCTGGGCAGGATGAGTACCACGTGGCTGGCAGCAGAGTAACCCTTGAGCTTGGAAGTCCCCTGCCAAGGCTGGGCACCTATCGCTACACAGCTGCCAAAATAAACTATTTACTTGGCTGAAGTAACACAGCCCTCTGTAGGATGAAACACCGCAAGGACACCTACCCAGTTGTTCAGTGCCTTTTATCTAAATTGTGCTGAAGGCGGGAATATTATGGTGACAAACTATCCAGCTAAAACACAGCCCAGAAACACTGTCTCTGTTGCCAGCCAGCTGAACAGCTTGTGATCCCATGGCTGCGCGGTAAATGGTGCTGGCAGGGGATGTTCCTTACACCATCCCCAAGGGATGGTACCATTCAGACAACACTATCAGACCAAGAATCTTTCCCACCCCACCCCCACCCCCATTTTCTAGGGATGGCACCTTGTCCCGGATCAGGTAAGTGAAATAGCTGCTCTGTGCTGAGGAGTTCACTTTTTATTAGCACCTGGGCTGGGGCACAGCATAGTCCCTTCCATACCCTGTATGACAAAAAATCTTCATTCACAGTCTTCTTTGAGCCCCCTGCAATAGCCCCAGACAGCTCTGCTAATCCCCAAGGGAAGCTGGAGAGCTTGAGGCACAGGTCAGGGGGATGGGAAGGGACACTACATTTAGGACTGATTGCTGAAGGGTTTGAACGGTTTTAAAACATTGCTGGCTGTCTGTTAAATCCAGCTCTGGCGCCTTAGCTCCTGCACCTCAAGAAAGTCTGAAACTTTGCTGTCTAGGTAAGAAAAAGAGGCACCAGACAGACAAGTTGAGACCTTTACCTATGGACAGCTATGGTGGAGGGCTAGCGTTGCCCTAAAAGATGACTGAATCTGTAGGGGAGCTATGTATGTAGCACAGTCAAGGGGCATGTCTAGCACATCCAGCTGTCTCCAGCAGCTGAAAACTCTTGTCTCTGCTCCTCAGCCCACTCTGTGCAGTTTTTATTCCTGAAGCTGTCCAGGTGCTACTATCCCATTCACTTCAGTACCTGCCTTAAAACAGATAGATCCAGATCCTACTGATCCTTGTCTCCCAGGGCACACCTGGTTCGTAAGGAGAGGGACAGAGAAGCCTTGTGATTAACAAGTCCTGATCAGCAAAGGCTTAAGGTCCCTAAGAAACACTGGTAGATGTAACCCTGCCACAAATCCTGCCTGCGATCTTCAAAAATAACAGAAACACCCAGCCCCTGCTGACTGCATGGGGTTTGTTACTCATGTCCAACCAATGTGACTACAAGCCTCAGCATAGTCCCTTTACCCTTGACACTTCTGTTGGGCGCAAACAATTTTATGCCTCCCCAGGTCATTCGAATGTTCTCAGAGGAATGCAGTCCTGGTCCCTGTGGCCGCTCTGGGCGTTGGAGGGATGCTGGTTTACTGGCTGAGGTCTAGACACAAGATCAAGACTATTGAAATGGGCAATGGATGGTGGGGCTCAGATGAAAGACCTCTAAAAGGGAAAGAAGATGAAAGTATCTGTCCCTTCAAGACTGAAACATCTGACAAAGAAATTGAGGTGCCCGTGCCTGGGAGGTAAGGAGGGGCAGAAAGCTGCGAGGTGGAGCCAGTTCATCACCCACCTTACTGCTTTGAGGTGATGCCTTGGGGGCAATAGCCAGCGCAGGTCCGTTAGATGATGCTCTGGCTCACTGCCCTTTATGAATGGGATTTGAGCTCAGATTCACTGCAATGTCTTTACGCTTTCTGAGACCACAGACTCTCAATGCAACCTGGGGCTGCTCCTGCAGAAAGGCCATGCTTTGAGCAGCAGAATTTGACAGCAGGTCTGCAGTGGTGGAATGGGGTGGGAGGGCACCGGGATAGCAAAGGCACCAGTAGGGCAGGACTGAGGGGCTTCCGCAGAGGACAGGGTTGGAAGGGTGAAGAAGGATGGGGTCCTTCCTTCTGTCCCTACAAGCCTGTCACTAATTATCTGGCCAACTAGCAGTCGGTAGCACAGGCTGAGCTGCTTATTCTTCTCTCAGCTGGCAGTGCTGGCAAGTTCCTAGTGCCCAAAACCCTAAAGCGAGTTAGCAGTAAGGCAAGCGTAGAACCCACTACTCCTGGGTGCCCTAGGGGAACTGCTAACCTGTAGAGAAATATATTCTCCATATAAATGATTCAGGAAGTTATACAGAGTATGGCACTGCTTCAGGAGGGCTTGTGGTGTCCCAGAGAGAGACACAGAAGCCGGTGGAGCCAGGAGAGCCTGTTCATGCCTGCCTTAGCATAGGGCACATGCAGGCATCTGGCCAGCCTTGCAAGAGCTCCTGTCCGCAGGACCTGCATCGCCGCCTGGAGCAGGCCCGCTACACACCGCAGCTGGAAGGGGCTGCCTTCCGCTACGGCTTCACCTCCAGCTACCTGCAGAAGGTGGTGGCCTACTGGAGGAACCCGTTTGACCGACGCAAGCAAGTGGAAATCCTGAACAAATATCCCCATTTCCGAACCACCATTGAAGGTGAGGGGGTCTCTGTGGCTTGAGCAGGTCTCACTCTGAAATGCACAGAGAGAATGGGGGGCTTTAAGAGGTTACTCTATTAAGACAACAGTGTGCATAACAGCTTAATGAAGGGTCAGTAGTGGAGGCTATGTTATTAGTAACCCTCTATAGATTAAGATCATTGCACAGTGGTGATAAGATTAGATCTGCTTGAAGATGGGCTTCATCTGGCTCTGAACCTGCACTAAATAACAACGAGGTTTTCTTCTGCTATTGCCTTGAAGCCACCTTTGAAAACTGTAAAATTTACCCAGGCCCTGAGGTTGGAATATCCACCACCACCACCCAGTTTAGCCAGGTGTGGTTAGCCAGACTTTAGATAAGTGATCTGCAGGTTAAACTTATATCCTGCGCTTACTTTTTCCATGTTTCTCTTTTTATCACCCACACATTTTGTAATTTAGTCATGTTTTTGCACGTGTCTTAGTTGCATTATGCTATTCATTGAAGTGCAGCTGTACTTATATACTGTAAGACCAATTTCTCGGGAGGTGGATGCTCAGTCTCCTGTGACCCCAGTAACTGGGACTGGGATCAATACCTCTGTCTGTAAGTAAAAGATGAGACACAGGTAAAATACCAGGCATGTCCTTTCAGCTAGGCATCTTCTTGCCATGGGTTGATTGTGTACCTTCTGCTGTGAATGCTAATCACAGTTTTGCCACCCTCCTTCTTCAGAGTTTGGAACAGAAACTGTGATGGAACTAAGGCTTTAATTTATCTGTCTGGATGTGTGGCAGGGATTGATATCCATTTTATCCACGTGAAGCCCTCCTATGTCCCTCACAGTTGAGCTGTTCAACCTCTGCTGATGGTCCACGGCTGGCCTGGCTCCTTCTACGAGTTCTACAAGACCATCGCTCTACTCACAGAGCCAGCTGAGCATGGCCTGAATGAGGATGACATGGTGTTTGAGGTCATCTGCCCATCCATCCCAGGATATGGCTTCTCTGAGGCACCACACCAGAAAGGTGAGCGATGAAAAGGCGCTGTTGGAATTGCCAGGTTCTTGGAGCCTCAGTCATCCCTGGCCCTCACCAGGGAATGCAGTTTGTGAATGCAGATGCTTGGCTCTGCACTAACACCCATGTGGCTGAGGCTCTGGGGCTGGCTGTGGACATCTGGAAGGTAATGGTAGCTGGAAACCAGGTCTGCTTTCCACTTTATCCACTTTATCCACTTTCCACTGAATTTCCATCTTGTGTTCACTGTATTGCCAAGGAGCAAGGCAGAGCAGCATAGCACACTGTGCCTTTACACAGCAGCATAAACATGTGCCTCTGTCAGACCATGATCTTTGGCCAGGGGATGATACACCAAGACAAACAGGTTTCCTCTGTTTCTCTTTACCTACAGGCTTTGACAGCAAAGCAACTGCTCGGAAATTTCATAAGCTGATGAACAGATTGGGCTCCAAAGAATACTACCTACAGGGAGAAGACTGGGGATCTCTTATTACCACAAACATGGCCCAGATGCTGGCCACAGTGAGTAGCAAAAGGGAATCAGTGCAGAGAAGGTTTCTCAGTTCTTTACCCTACCTTCTGGCTTCCCACGTCCCGGGGTCCTGCCTTCTGTTGCCCTGCCTCTCCCCATCGCCTTTCTGCTTTGTTTTTCTCCAAGGGTATCCCACCCCTGTGCATTCAGTCATAATTCACGTGCTTTGCATAGACAGTGGTATTTGCATTCTCACGCTTCTAAATTTCATAGAAATCATAGTAAGCAATTTAGGTGGAAAAGACCTTGAAGATCATTGAGTCCCAACATAAACCTAACATGCCAAGTCCACTGCTAAACGCAGGTCCCTAAGTGCCACATCTACACACCTTTTAAATACCTCTACACTTCCCTGGGAGCCTGTTTCCAATGCTTGACAAACCTTTTACGTGAAGAAAATTTTTGCTGATATCCCATCTGAACCTCCCCAGGTCACGACTTGATGGCATTTCCTCTCATCCTCTCACTTGTTTACCTGGGAAAAAGTGACCAACACCCACCTTGTTACAACCTCTTCTCCTGTAGGTTTTACATGAGCAAGAAGTCTCCCCCAAGCCCCCTTTCCTCCAGACTAAACAAGCCCAGTTGCCTAAGCTGTTTCTCATAGGACTTGTTCTCTAGACCCTTCACCCAGCTCCGTTGCTCTTCTTGGACACATCTTTCTTGTAGGTGAAGGCCCAAAACCGAAACACAGTATTCGAGGTGCAGGCCACACCAGTGCTGGGGTACAGCATCACTGCCCTTGTCCTGCTGGCCACGCAATTTCTGACACAAGGCCAGGAGCTGTGTGGCCCTCCCTTATCTAGGGAAGAGTTGTGACTAGAGAAAAATGGAGGTGCGCTGTTTGGGCTTCTCTTTCACTAGGCATGGAAGTAAGCTCTGCTGCATTTTGATTTGAGACCTCAAGGATCATCATTCTAATCAGGAAGGAGACTAAATTAAAATTGGCAGGGGGGGGGGGAGAAAAGGAAGGAGCTCAGCCTTTCAGCAGCTGATCAGTACCACGAAGTATAGGACTTTCCTGGATGGAGATGGCACCAGCTGTACCATTTTTAACTCTCCCAAATTTTTTTGGAAATCACGATAAATGTGAAGGGCTTATGTATTTGGCTTAGTGAAATGCTTCTATTACAGCTCCCGTCAGACTTATTTTCTAGAAAATTTGGAAACAGAAAATGGCTTGATTTAACCTTCTATTCATTAACTTGATTTCAGATCTGTGAATCTTATCTTCGCTGGCAGAGAAGGTTTGAGAAGGATGATTTCCGTGATGCTTGGGGCTTATATACCATGGCTCATAGGCTTTACTAGGGAAGATGTTCGACGTATGTATCCTTTCATCCAGAAGAATATACATGAACTATTGCGAGAGTCTGGATACTTACACATCCAAGCCACCAAACCAGACACTGCAGGTAATGAACCTTCTCTATATCACTATGAACTTTGTATACTGACTGCTTAAGGCGTATAAACACATAGTTGAACAAAAGCCAACCATGTTTGAGAAGCAATGAATTCTGGTGACTGAATGCAAGACATGGGGACAAGAGCTGTGTAAAAGGAAGTGAAAAGGAACCGCTTAAAAAAAGACGGAGACTACAAATATCACTTTTCAAGGTCTGTTAAATGGCATACCACTTCTCTATGGCAAAGAAACCCTTTGCAAAAAGCCTCTTAAAGTAAAGCACAGGACCCTGACATTGAAGCTTCTAGAAATAAATGTGGGTGAAAACAAGAAAAATACCATAAGCAAGTGCAATGTGAAACTTGCAGAAAGGTAGACACAGCCATAATACCTGAAGCCAGAAGCATGATGTAGTGGGACCAGTAGATAAGGAGTCTGAAGAAAGGTATGGCCATCTCAGAAAAGTTACATGATTTATTTGTATAATATTATCAAAGATTATGGGGTATTCCTTTATTGAAATAAACCCTCATCAGGAAAGACAGCAGAGCTGTCTCAGACTGGCATCAGGTACGGAGACCATAGAAGGAATAGCACCCCATCCTGGCATTTAACTGGAAAAGAGGAAACTCAAAGTGAAACGTCAGCTAATGCCTAGTCTGTTGCTTGAACTGATTGCAATATCAGAGAAATAAAAGGAGACAAACCAGATACCAGGTTGGGGTTTTTGGGTTTTCTTTTCAAAAGCCAAACAATGAAGACAGCCCCCAGAAAAACAAAGACCAGTATGTCTAGTGTCTGATCAGAAAACTAGCAGAAATGTTTTTAAAAGGAGAATTCATTTACAGGTGATAATATCACAGGGAAATCATGCTTCAAATATCAGAGCTCTGGCAGGATCAAGAAGCTGTGGATCTAGTAATGGAACATATTTAATTTCCAAGAAAAGTTTTGTTGAGGTTCCTTCCCCCAGTGTTCTTAAAGACATTAAACTGCCTTAAGAAAAAGATTAAGTTCATGGGTTAATAACTAGTTAACATGAGAATTCATGAATATAAATAAGTAAGCAAGTTCCAGGGAGAGAGAGTATCACAAAAATCTGTGCTGGCTCCCTAACCTTCAATATGATCTTAATTTCTTACAGATAAAAGTGAATGGTTAAGTGAAAAATCTGACACCAATCCAGGGTTTGGTTAATCTAAAGATAAATGGTT